>NC_088882.1:34435451-34735451 GCF_032884065.1 Artemia franciscana | reverse complement strand
TTCGCCTCCATTTCAGGCGTAGATTTCCAAATCAATTATCGCGGGAAATGAGTCTTACGTTGTGTGAATGAATACAAAAAAGACTTGTTGATAAGCCTGTAAATGTTGTACATGTGTTCATGTACAAATACGTATGTTTTGTGTATGTTCGCACGTTTTCCTTTCTTTCTGCGGTTTTAATGTCCTTTACATATATATATATATATATATATATATATATATATATATATATATATATATATATATATATATATATATATATATATATATATATATATATATATATATATATATACTACTACTACTACTACTACTACTACTACTACTACTACTACTACTACTACTACCAATAACTCACCGCAGCACCAAGCCGCCTGAGGCCAACACAGCTACGTACGGAAACCCAGTCTATTCAAAGCCTTCCTCTTTACACCCTCCCAGAAAGTTCTCATTTCCTATAAATCTTTATTTATGACACCCTCCCACCCTTGACGAGGACGACCTGTTTTCTGTTTAGCCCTAGAAGATTGACCGAAAAGGACAGTCTTCGGCAATCTGTCATCCTTCATCCACAGAAAGTGGCCTAGCTATCCCAACCTTTCTCTCATTATACCCCTAGAAAGTGGGACTGAACTGTATTTATGAGGTTCAAGGCTGGAAATTTTAGGATGCCTTTTTATTGAAGTTATCCTCGTTTATATTTCGCCTTTTTGCTATACTCTGTATATTATCCTTGTCACCATAAAACAAGAGAAGAAAATATTCAAAATTAATGGCCCCAACCTCTGCCGTTATGACCAAATTCTATTGTCCGCCCATCCGTGGTATCATAAATTAAAAAAAAACCTGAAAATAAAACTTGGGTTCATCAACTGGGTTTGTAAGATAATATATCAGTTGAACATTTGTTCTAGGAAGCAAAATGCTATTGTTTCAAAAGTCAAACTTTCTAGTTTAAGTATTCCGTCCATCCCTTAAGGGTTTTTAGAAGAAAAGATGATTCTTTCGGAAGATTTTGAACAACTCCTTCCGTTAAAAATCAGTGCACAGTTTTCTGAAAGATTTGTAAGATAGTACATCAGTTGAACATTTGTTCTAGGAAGTAAAATGCTATTGTTTTGAAAGTCGAACTTTCTAGTTTCCACATTTTACTTATAGAAAACTCATTTACAATTTTTAACATAGCAGATCAGAATTTCATACTTGAAAAAGCTCCTAATTTTCCAAAAATTATGGAGCTGAAATCTGTTTCAGCCTGTTTGGTTGAAGGAAAGGGGATCTAACCTCTTCTCTTGCAATTAAGGATAGTTTGAAGGGTTTGAAGATATATCTTCGAACAAAAATATGGATACTAGAAGATACGGTTATTATGGTAATCAAGCATGACTCCGAAACATGGACACTTTGGAAAGTTGGGGATAGCATGCTAGCTATTTACCAAAAGAATGGCCTAATGGTAGCCATAAAGACTCCTTTGGATGACCGTAAATAATATCACACGCAGTGTTGCCATCATGGTCAGTTACTTAAGTGCTGTAATTGCCCAAATTTGTGTCTTACACGGCAATTTTCGTTAAAATTACTGTAATCGTACTAAATAGCACTTTTGTGCCACAGGTGGCAATCCTGATCACACGCTGAAGAAAAATTATGATTCGATAATCGACTTTTGGAAAAAATTATGAAGTTATGCTTGATGGTTTCCGAGGTATTGTTGGCTATTCATTGGAATGACTTTATATCAAATATTAAGCTGTACGACAAACTTGGTTATATCTTTATTTATAAGGCACTAATGAAAGAAGGCATAGGGTGACTAACTCAAATTTTTTGGATGGTGGATGACTGGCTATCACAAAATGTGCGTCTTAGCAATTCCATATGTGACCAAAGGAAAAGTAGGACGTTTGCGAATGGTAACATGCTGATAATGTGTATATAGGCTATACCTGGTAACATATGTAAGGGAAATCTTCCTTTGCATTTCTTGTTCTGAGCTATATTTGAAGATAAAGTGTAAATATTGATGGCTTTTTCGAGGGATCGCCAACTTTCCGAAATTAGCTATACCATGTTCGGCCTGCCAGGCGTTGCAAAACTTTGCCAAGCCTTGTGGAACTGTACCGATCGTCGTGGGCACTATGGCAAGGGTGGTGGAACCTTGCGGCACGTATGGTATGATATCTACTGAAAGGGTGGAAGGTGGGAAACACTTCGGGTTTTCTTGAATTTTTTTGTCGTACGCTCTCCAAATCCTTTTTTCTTTTCTTATTTTTTTTTTTTTTTTATTATTGTCAGTTTGCTTGTTGTTTAGTCTGAGTCTGGAGTTCTTTCGCAACGGCACAAGAGAAGAGATTTTGATCAATTCTTAATGATCTAGCCTGTTCCGAGCACAAGTCAAAAAGTTATCTTTTGATTCATCTCTTATTAAATCACTTATCGTTAAAGATTAATCATTCTAAGAGTTGTTCGGAATGGTGATGGCAAAGAAAATATTGTATGAATGATAAATTACCCCTTAATAACATGAAAGTAATTAATGGTAGAACAATTATTATTAAGCGTCACACAGCGTAACAAAGCATAATCCAGAGCATAAGCAGGGATTGCCCACGAGATCGAGCTTTACTTTACTCAGCTATTGTTGAGTGATCAGTGACCATTGAACGCCGTTCACATACGTTTTTATTTAGACTTGAGTATTCTAACACTTGTTTATTCAGACATCTTTATCCAGGCAATTCTTATTTATCCAGTTCTTAATTTATCCAATTCTTATCCAATTCTCCAATTCTTAATTTATTTATCCAATTCTTAATTTATCCAGTTCGAATTGTAAAATTAGGTGGTTTGTTGAACGAGTTACAGAAAAGCATTCATTCCTAGATTCTAGAACTCTGTTTTAGAATCTTGAATCCAGTTCTAGGTCCAGAATTTAGTTGTAGATTCTAAGTTCACTGGATTTCAGATCTGGTTCTAGAATCACTAAGCTAGATTTCAAGTTCAGTGGAGATCCAGTTTCGATCAATTTCTAGAATCGTTCGTCTAGATTCCAAGTTCACTGGGCTCTAGATCCAATGCAATCGAATTCTAAAATCGTTCATCTACATTTCACGTTCACTGGATTTTAGATCCAGTTTTGGAATCCAATCTAGTTTTAGAATCCAGTTATGTTTCCTAGATTCTATCGTTTCATATTTACCAATCAAGATGCTTCTTTTGTCCCATTTTTATCATCTGCGCTTAAGGTTGGTGTTCATATGTATATCTGGTTGGACTTCCTTGCCTAAGCAAGTACATAACCGACATCCGTAAGGTAACACAGTATAAACATTAGACAGTAGCGAAAATTCCTATTCTCTCCATTAAAAATTTTTGGGACACGTCAGTTGCACACCTTTCTTCATAACTCTACCTTATTTTACATAAGATAAGATAAGATTTATTCATCACGAAACACACATACAGTATTACATTTTACTATTCCCCCAAAGGCTCTTTGGCCTGTAAAGAAGGGGGAGAATAAACGAGTCACTTACTCAGAGAAGAAAAAATAAATTATCACTTACTCAAAGAGAGAAGAGCAAAAAGGAGAAGAAAAGAGAATATAAATAAAATAAAAACTATAGAAAACAAAACTAAATAGACTAATGGATTGAATAGACTAAATTAATTAAGCAGATCAGTAGATAAAATAGACTCCAATGAAATAAAAGGAAAATATATATACATATACATACATACATATTCATATATATATATATATATATATATATATATATATATATATATATATATATATATATATATATATATATATAAATATTAAATATATATATTAAATTGCCGAAACCCTATAGGCAAGTGTGTATTCTCCTGATGAGCCCTTGTGTTAGGTTGTTGCCTCTGAATTATTTGTCTTTTTTTTCTTTTTTTTTTTACTGTTTTTATTGTTTGGTAAATGACGACTTGTACTTACTGATGACACGACTGCCTCTCCATGGATTATTCTTTATGGTTGATTGTGTATGGCTATGCTGTTTGACCTATGTGATTGTATGGATGAGTAGGGTTAAGGCCTCATTCAAATGCTGATCTATATTAATCACTAGTGTAGGAAAACAGTCTTCCTTTTCTCCTTCTGTCTTTTTTTTTAATGTATTTGTGCTGTTGCATTGGTGATTTCTCTTTTCATTTGATATATATATATATATATATATATATATATATATATATATATATATATATATATATATATATATATATATATTATACATATACACACATAAAAAATAGATAAAATAATTTCTAAGAAGCCAAAGAATTTTTAATAATTTGTTTTTGAACAAATCGAATGACTGGCACCTTCGAGCTGATTCGGGCAACTTATTCCATACAATATGACTCACAATTAAAGGGTTAAAGTCTGACCTTACACAAGGAGTAAAAGGAACTTGAATATGATTTTAGGTATTGCGAAGATTATAATTATTATGACCAGAGGTGAAAGATGGCGGAACACTTAGGGGATGGGGGAGGTCACCACGAAGCTGAAAAAAGTAAAACATGCACACGAAAGAATATACAGTGACGCGAAAGTGAAACTTCCCTTTCCGCGCGCTTTGATGTGTCCCATTTCTAAACCAAATTTTCGTTACTGATTAATATTTATACTGTGGCAAGGTAAGCATAGAAACATCGGTAAACCTGCATGTGTATGCTAGCTTCAACTACCAAGGGCAGTGAAAATGTAGTATGATTGTTTTAGTTCGTCAAGGAGAAACTTACACGACCCAATGTGTCTTAAAGAATAGGAAAAATCGGAAATTCCATTTCTAAGGAGAAAACCTCCTTATTCAGTTATTCAGTTTTTGGTAGTTGTGGGTGCTGTATTTAAAATAGAGAAACTTAAATAAAAAAGTCAGCATAAAAGACTTAAAATAGATGGCACCAAACAACTTAAGAAGGTGAAGCTTGCCTTTGAACGTGTAGTAGTCTTTTGAAATCAACACATTGTAAATTATTGAAATTCTACCGACGAAAAGCGTTGTCAAATTTAAATAACTAGTTCTTCTTATTTGTTTTCTCTGCTCAACCTAGCAACACTGCTCTAAATAATGCTCTAAAGAAATTATAAAACAGCCAATTTTGTTTTGAAAATCAGGATTTTCTGGTATAAACTGGCCTAAAATAGGTCCAAAACGGGGGGATGTTTTTATTTTAGGGTTCTTGGTACTTTAAGGGGTAGACAAACGTACCATTTTATTTCGGCATTATAAGAGTGTACACCTGCGAATTGAAAGCTTTCTTTTTCATTAAAGATAGTGTGTATTTGGCAAACTATTTTAATTTATTAAACGCGTACACCCTAGCGAAGATGATTAGCGTAGGTAAGGCGTTAATTAACATTAAGTGAGCGAGTAAGTAACAGACCTCGGAAATCTCCAAGTATATTTTCAATCCTAGCGGGAAGATGTGGGCTGCGGCACGCCTAAGGTCAGACTGACTGCTCGTCTTGCAAGCGCTAAGTGTCTCCGAAGGCGCAGCAGGACCTAAGGTGTAAGCCAGGGTTGCTACCCCTAGGGATCTATCACTATTTCTAGAGATTTTTATATTGCCTAAGCAAAAAAATCGCTAAATTTGCACATAAAATCACTGAATTATTAAAGAAACTCTCAAAACAACCAGAAAATCACTAAAATCTAGTAATTTTTTGTCACTGAGAGTTGTAACCCTGGTCTAAACATACCCACCTTTCAAAACTTCTTGTGACAAAATTTCAAGTCAGCAAAATGAACGATAAGTTAAATTCCACCTGATTGACTCTCTCGTGTTAGATTTTTAAGACAGTTAAAACAATGAAAAGCTTTTTAGTTACAAGATTTTTTAAAAGTAAACTCTTTGTTTCTCTGTGGCTTGAATTCTACTCGGTATAACCTTGGTGGTTTTTTGAGGGTGTTGTTAAAAGAGGGAGAATAAAGTTCACGAAGCGATTAATTGCATTGTAAAGAACTCGATTAGCCTTTATTTCTAATAGCCATTTCTGTTCAATGTCCGTACCTCAAACGTCCAGTATTAAGTCAGTACTTCTTAAAGTGACAAGGACATAAAAAAAATATTTTGCCCTCTAGACCCATTTTAGCTCTATTCCTGCCTGAGGGCCCGCTTTTTTTTAAGATTTTCCTTTTTTTGCATTGAGATTGATAAAGTTTTTAGGGTAGTATCAAATTGATATCATTGTTGCCATGTTGAATTGTGAAAATGAATCGGAGAAACTAATTCTTTAAATTCAAAAACAATGTTTTGCGTGAAAATTCAAATAATAGCTATATATTGATTTCCAAAGACAAATATACCTTGAAAGGAAAGGTATACCTTCTTTTTAATTTTTATTTTTATTATTTATTTTTTTTGCTGATCTATCATTTTCGTCAACTTTGATGGACGCATTTCTAAAAGTGGACGACCATAAACTGTAAAAAAGGATTTTTCATTAAAAATTAAAATCTAGAATTTTTAGATATTTATAGTTGTATAAGTTAGGCTTGACCAAATAAAACAACCAGATTTATTTTTCACGGCCTTCGCTAGTATAAGTTTATGCCCTGTTTTTGTCGTTTATACCTTATTAAGTTAATTAAGTTTCTTCTTTGAACCTTATAAATAAACTCTATAAGTATTCAAAATGCTCATGCAAGTTTCATATTCCGTTTTCTCTATTTCTTTTTGGGTATATAGAGTCCCATTAAAAAAAGAAGTCTGCAAGGGGCCCAGGCGCATCGTAAAGTACTTAATTCTTCTAAATTTAACTTTCTAATTTGTAACAGTAGCCTCTTTCCCGCGTCCATATTTCAACCGTGCCTTGTTCCGCCATCCAAGAAATTGGACAGCAACAGATAGTTCTTTAATAATACAGTCAATTTCCTGGAAAGACTGACACTATACTAATTGTTCTAACTTGAGCGGTCCAATTTTAAAGTGTGTTTTTTTTTTTTTTGTTTTTTTGTTCTCAATTGAGCAACAGAAGAACGAAATGAGAAAGTGTTAACGATAATATAATTTACATAAATTTTATATCCTTATTATATATTTTTACTAAAAATGTTATAGAATACCATGTGAAAAAAAAAATCACAAGGGACCCACTCACATTATATAGAACTTTATTTTTCTGAACTTTATGCTCTTATTTCTAACTGTCATTCCTTTTCCGCGTCTATATTTCAAATTTACTATGCCATCCCAAAGGAAATTTTGATTACTGACCTGACTTCTTGATACTTTTTGAACCTATTTGAACTATTTTCAGGTTCCCTCGTGAACAGGAAACGCTCCCAAACCACTTTTATTTTACGGATTTCGAAAGACATAATGCGGAAATTGCTGCTTTCCATCTTGACAGGTAAGGTGATTCAATTATCCAGCCCTGGGACTTTCTTTTGTAAATAAGTTTTTTTTTAATAGAAAGTTACTAGTTAGTGCTGTGGAAATTAAAAAAAGGAAAGTTTTGCTGCATTTCTAGAAGTTAGGAAGTTACTAAATTGGCTAATACTCTGCTTTTCATTTTTCTTTTTTTTTTTGCTTTATTTTTTCGTAACAGAACTGATTCATTAATTTATTTTTCTTTGTAAAAAAAAATTGTTGGATTAGAAATTTCCTAGATGGCCAACTATTGTTGAAACTTAAAAAAAAACAAAGCCCCAAAACATTTTTAAAAGATAGTAAATTATTAAATAGGCTGCAATTTGAAGGAAAGTTTTTTTGGATTTCTAAGAGTCAGAAAGTTACTAAATTGGCTAATACTCTGCTTTTCATTTTCCTTTTTTGTTTTATTTTTTTGTAACAGAACTGATTCATTAATCTATTTTTCTTTGTAAAAAAAAAATGTTGGATCAGAAATTTCCTAATTGGGAAACTATTATTAAAATATAAGAAAAACAAAGCTCCAAAACATTCTTAAAAGATAGTAAATTATTAAATAGGCTGCAATTTTGAAGGAAAATTTTGTTGTATTTCTAAAAGTTAGAAAGTTACTAAATTGGCTAATACTCTGCTTTTCATTTTTCTTTTCCTGCTTTATTTTTTTGTAACAGAACTGATTCATTCATCTATTTTTCTTTGTAAAAAAAATTGTTGGATTAGAAATTTCCTAGATTGGAAACTATCTAGAAGTTTATAATTTACTAGAAGTTTTGTGGAAATTAAAAATTGGAAAGTTTTGTTGCATTTCTAAAAGTTAGAAAGTTACTAAATTGGCTAATACTCTGCTTTTTATTTTTATTTTTTTGCTTTATTTTTTGATAAAAAAAAAAAAAAACAGATTCATTAATCTATTTTTCTTTGTAAAAAAAAATTGTTGGATTAGAAATTTCCTAGATGAGCAACTATTATTGAAATATAAGAAAAACAAAGCTCCAAAACATTTTTAAAAGATAGTAAATTATTAGATAGGATGCAATTTGAAAAATAAATAAAGTTTTAGAATATTTAGAATAGCATTTCTCATGTTGGCGGGTAAAGAGAAGACGCGTGCACAAAAATGGGGCTCGGCCTCTCTTCCTAAAAAATTTAACATTTTTATCATTTTTCCTTAATTTTATATGCTTTCTTTCTAATTTGCTGTTTCTTTTTTAATCTTATCTATTTCTGCGATATTTAGGAAAAACTAGAAAGTTATTTAACTATGATTTTTTTTCTTAAAAAAAAAATAGAATTTTACCTTCCACATAAATGATTTTAGGGAAAAAAAAACTACCAAAAGCCACATAAAAAGCCACAAAAAGATGACAGTGCTAACTGAATCTTATTTTATCGATGGAGGGCAGCTCGAAAAAAAACTTAAAAACCCTTTTATTTGACATATTTTGAATGAGAGATTTATTTGACATATCTAGAGATAAGGAGTTTAATAAAATAAAATGTTCCGATAATAGAACGATACTACGGATTATTCTTGAAATAAGAAAATAAAAAAGTTTCTCAATCATCTTTATTAGAAAGCATCATTATTAAAAATTTCAGCACTAGGCTCACGTTTAATTATTTATTTATTTTTCAATTTCGTGATGTTACAACGGTTTCCAGGAAATGTTGAGTTACTTAGGTTTTTTTGTGTTTTATTATTTTTCTATACATTGTTTCCTTTTTTTGTTTTTTTTTTCCTCCATCATTGAATTGTCTTTAATCGGTAATAAAAGTGTACATGTATATATCCCAAAAAACTTAAAACTTACTAAATGCGCTATTATTCTTAGAAAATCAAGAGGTGTGTAATATTTTAGAATATCAAGTTGTTTTTGAAGGACTCGAGCTTCAAACTAATTACAATAAGTTAATAGTATTATTACAAAATATTATTTTCTCTTTGCTATATCTCCATACCCAGTTGGGGGCTCTCTTGTGCCCGGAACAAGATATTGATTAGTGCCCCCACTCCCCCTGTCTCCCAAAGAGTTTCAGGTCAATTTAGATCAAATTTTTCATATTTTAACCAAATTTTACCTATATTTAAATCTGAGTTTTCTTACTTTAGCCTTCATAAAATTAGTAATTGTCTCGTCCTAATCGATTGCTTCTAAATTTTTAATTTGGTCTACTTACTTTTTGCTTAACATTCTGTCTAAAAGTGCTTAAATTTGGCCTACTTTCAAGGAATGGTGATGAAGATATGGGAAAAAAAAATCGGATTCCATTTGCTTATACTTACTGTTGACTGCGCCTTGTACTTTTTAAAAAAAAAATAATATTTCAACAATTGCAAAATTATGAAAACCGTTAGGTTCTTTATTTGAAATTTTGTGACCCTAAAATTTTGACGCCCGAGGGAAGGTTCACCCCCCCCAACGGTTAAACTTTTTTGGATGGTTGATACTTATCATCGCTCCTGTGGTTTTTTTCCTGCATTTGTTTCAGTGTTTAGTCCTGTGTTATTGTCTTTCTTTGTCGCTTGTTCCATTTCTGTGTTTCTCTACTCGGATGCTCTTTCCTTTGGTGTCCCCCTGTTCTTCTTTCACTCTTTTCCTGATTTTTTATGTTTGATCCTTTTTTCTGCTCCCGCTTTTGTCCTGTCCTCCTTTCCTCGTCTGTTACTTCATTATCGTGCTCCTACGTTTTCCCCTGTTTTTGTTCCTGTGTTTTGCCCTGTGTTCGCGCTCTTTTCCCTCCTTTCTGTGCCGCTATGAATTATAACTGCTGACAGAAAAATGTAGTATTTTTTTTTTGAAAAATCGGTTCTTACATTCCAGCCTTAGGTCCACACTCCCCATAAACACTTCAGAGGTCGGATCTGTATCGCTTTCAATCAATAACCTGAATCAGTGAACTAGGAACACAAAAAAAATTACAAAACCTTCTTGTGACATAAATATGACATATATATGACATATATGACATAAAATTTGGGGTATACTACAAAAAAAAAATTTATTTATTGTCCTTGAAGGTTATTAAATAAAAAAAAAAACAAGTTTTTTTAACTGGAAGTAAGGAGCGACATTAAAACTTAAAACGCACAGAAATTACTTCGTATATGAAAGAGGCTGCTACCTCATCAACGCCCCGTTCTTTACGCTAAAGTTTGACTCTTTCTCTCAATTCTTCTTTTTAAAACAGTAAAAAATTTTAGCGTAAAGAGCGGGGCGTTGATGAGGTAGCAGCCTCTTTCATATACGAAGTAATTTCTGTGCGTTTTAAGTTTTAATGTCGCTCCTTACTTCCAGTTAAAAAAACTTGTTTTTTTTTTATTTAATTTCTGAACGTTTTTGAATCAATGTATCTTTTGATTTTGGCTCTCCGCAGAGGAATAATCAAAACGAAATTTGCATATTTTTTTTTTTTTGCTAAATAGCTTTCTCGTAATTTTGATCGAATGATTTTGAGAAAAAAAAGAGCGGGGGACGAAGCCTAGTTGCCCTCCGATTTTTTGGTTAATTAAAAAAGCAACTAGAACTTTTAATTTTTTACGAATATTTTTATTGGTAAAAGATTTACGTAACTTATAAATTAGCTTACGTAAAGAACTTTTGTATTTTATGTTTTTATTATTTTATTATTATTTTATTATTTTGTATTTTATGTTTTTGTAATACTTTTGTTTTTATTACATACATGAGGGGATTCGCCCCATCGTCAGTACCTCGCTCTTTACACTAAAGCTTAAATTTTATCCCAATTCATTAAGAATGACCCCTGAATCACAAAAGCCGTAGAATAAATAGTTGAAATTACTAAAAATACTTTAGCGTAAAGAGCGAGGTATTAGAAGGAGGTGAGCCCCTCATATGGGTAATAATTTCTGTTTGTTTTAAGTTTTATTGCTGTTCCTTACTTCCAGCTGAAAAAGCTTTTTCACATTTATTTTTTAATTGTTTTTTTTTTAAATAATGCTAGTAAATCCTGCTCTCCCTTCATGGAAATTTTCTTCTCCCATGACAAATTCTCAATGGAAAGTTCCCCCAGCATATCTCTCTCTTCTCAACCCCTCCCCCAACCAAAAAAATCCTCCTGAAAACGCCTGTATACTTCCCAATAACCATTACTATATGTAAGCACAGGTCAAAGTTTGTAACTTGTTGCCCCTCCCACGGGGACTGTGGGGGAGTAATTCGTCCCCAAAGACATAGTTATAAGGTTTTTTGACTACACTGAATAAAATGGCTATCTCAGAATTTTGATCCGTTGACTTTGGGAAAATAATTAGCGTGGGAGGGGGCCTAGGTGCCCTCCAATTTTTTTTGGTCACTTAAAAAGGGCACTAGAACTTTTCATTTCCGTTAGAATGAGCCCTCTTGCAACACTCTAGGACAACTGGGTCGATACGATCACCCCTGGGAAAAAAAAAACAAAAAAAAACAAAAAAACAAATAAACACGCATCCGTGATCTGCCTTGTGGCAAAAAATGCAAAATTCCACATTTTTGTAGATAGGAGCTCGAAACTTCTACAGTAGGGTTCTATGATACGCTGAATCTGATGGTGTGATTTTCGTTAAGATTCCATGACTTTTAGGGGTGTTTCCCCCTATTTTCTAAAATAACGCAAATTTTCTCAGGCTCGTAACTTTTGATGGGTAAGACTAAACTTGATGAAACTTATATATTTAAAACCAGCATTAAAATGCGATTCTTTTGATGTAGCTATTGGTATCAAAATTCCATTTTTTAGAGTTTTGGTTACTATTGAGCCGGGTCGCTCCTTACTACAGTTCGTTACCACCAACTGTTTGAAAGAGTCACTTTAAAAAGTTATGTTTTATCATTTCATTTATTTTGAAAAAAAACCTAATAAATTTAAAGTTTTGTTCTTAATAATTTAACTAATTAGAATGGGTTCTGTAACTAAGATTTAAACATTCTTGTTCATGAAGAATAACATTTTTTTATATATATAAAATGTGACATATATATGAAATCAGTGAAATCAGTGAACTAGGAACACAAAAAAAGAAAAAAAAAGGACAAAACCAAAATTTTTATACCAATTGGAACAATAGTTCTCTCTTGTTTTTATATGCCTCCAATTAGCTTTTAAGTGAGTACCACCTACCAGCAACCTCAAAACTAGGCTTTTTTACAACTTAGCTTCCTGGTGGCAGGTAGAGCTTTTTGCTTAGCTTTCAAGGTTAGCTTTCTGGTTAGGTTTCAAGGTTAGATTTCTGGTTAGCTTTCAAGGTTAGCTTTCAAGGTTAGCTTTCTGGTTAGCTTTCAGGGTTAGCTTTCTGGTTAGCTTTCTGGTTAGTTTTCAAGGTTAGCTTTCTGGTTAGCTTTCAAGGTTAGCTTTCTGGTTAGCTTTCAAGGTTAGCTTTCTGGTTAGCTTTCAAAGTTAGCTTTCTGGTTAGCTTTCAAGGTTAGCTTTCTGGTTAGCTTTCAAGGTTAGCTTTCAAGGTTAGCTTTTTGGTTAGCTCTCAAGGTTAGCTTTCTGGTTAGCTTTCAAAGTTAGCTTTCTGGTTAGCTTTCAAGGTTAGCTCTCTGGTTAACTTTCAAGGTTAGCTTTCAAGGTTAGCTTTCAAGGTTAGCTTTTTGGTTAGATAACTTCGAAGACCACACTGCCTTTCCATGACGAAAGTAAAACAGTTCAAAATAGGGATGATACCTTTTTATTGACAGTGAAATATAAAATTATTTAACTGGATATTTCGAACACATATACAGTGTTCATCATCAGCAGTAAAACTAAAATTTTTAGTTTTACTGCTGATGATGAACACTGTATATGTGTTCGAAATATCCAGTTAAATAATTTTATATTTCACTGTCAATAAAAAGGTATCATCCCTATTTTGAACTGTTTTACTTTTTGGTTAGCTTTCAAGGTTAGCTTTCTGGTTAGCTTTTAAGGTTAGCTTTCTGGTTAGCTTTCATGGTTAGCTTTCTGGTTAGCTTTCAAGGTTAGCTTTCTGGTTAGCTTCCAAGGTTAGCTTTCTGGTTAGCTTTCAAGATTAGCTTTCTGGTTAGCTTTCAAGATTAGCGCTCTGGTTAGCTTTCAAGGTTAGCTTTCTGGTTAGCTTTCATGGTTAGCTTTCTGGTTAGCTTTCAAGGTTAGCTTTCTGGTTAGCTTTCTGGTTAGTCTTCATGGTTAGCTTTCTGGTTAGCTTTCAGGGTTAGCTTTCTGGTTAGCTTTCTGGTTAGTTTTCAAGGTTAGCTTTCTGGTTAGCTTTCAAGGTTAGCTTTCTGGTTAGCTTTCAAGGTTAGCTTTCTGGTTAGCTTTCAAGGTTAGCTTTCTGGTTAGCTTTCAAGTTTAGCTTTCTGGTCAGCTTTCAAGGTTAGCTTTCTGGTTAGCTTTCAAGGTTAGCTTTCTGGTTAGCTTTCATGGTTAGCTTTCTGGTTAGCTTTCAAAGTTAGCTTTCTGGTTAGCTTTCAAGGTTAGCTCTCTGGTTAACTTTCAAGGTTAGCTTTCAAGGTTAGCTTTCAAGGTTAGCTTTCAAGGTTAGCTTTTTGGTTAGATAACTTCGAAGACCACACTGCCTTTCCATGACGAAAGTAAAACAGTTCAAAATAGGGATGATACCTTTTTATTGACAGTGAAATATAAAATTATTTAACTGGATATTTCGAACACATATACAGTGTTCATCATCAGCAGTAAAACTAAAATTTTTAGTTTTACTGCTGATGATGAACACTGTATATGTGTTCGAAATATCCAGTTAAATAATTTTATATTTCACTGTCAATAAAAAGGTATCATCCCTATTTTGAACTGTTTTACTTTTTGGTTAGCTTTCAAGGTTAGCTTTCTGGTTAGCTTTAAAGGCTAGCTCTCTGGTTATAGAAATTGTATTTGTGATTGTGATATTTGTGTATTTGTGATATTGTGATTGTATTTGTGAAAAAGCTCTGTTCTAGCAACAGGTATATTACCTTAGAGACTAGGCAATAAATTTCAAGTTTTTCAGTTGGGCTACATTGGTGCTGTTGTGAGTTGTTACTAAGTGTCTGTTGTTAGTAAGTGTTTGTTGTGAGTGTGAGTTGTTTCTGCTGTCGTGTGAGTTGGTTTGCTAATGTAATTCAACTCAGTTTAGTGCTCAAACAATGCTCATTGTAAACTTATGAAATCATTCAATGGGTATTATATAATGATCTTATCGTAATCCATTCACTTTTTTTTCTTTTTTTTTTACTCTTAAAAAGTCATTAGGACTTTCAATTTCTAATTTAGTGAGCTTACTTGAAAGTTTCTTGTTGATTTGACCATTAAAAAACACAATAATGCATGGAAGACACTTTGCCCTTAACTCAGTGCCCCAAAATGGGGCACTCCAATACTTTTTTTTTTTTCTGATGGCTATATTCCAGATGCGATTATTTTAAAATTAAAATGTTAACGTATTTTAGAAAAGAGTTATTTTATCTGAACAAGAAGATTTAAAACTCTTAGTTACAGAGTCAATTCTAGTTAATTAAATTATTTAGAAGAAAACTTCAAAGTTATTAGATTTTTGTCAAAATAAATGAAATGTATGGAACAAAACTTTTTAAAGTGACTCTTTTAGCTTCAAGAACAATTAAATAAAAATTGTAATTGTGTTTTTTTTTTGTAGTGTGACCAATTTTTTTTTCATGGCATAGAACATTGCCTTTAATAGTTGTGTCATAATTGCCCCACTCTTTGGTTTTCATTGAAAAATATCCGAAATTTCATGTAGTACGAAGAAAAACATTTTCAATTTAGAACTGGAAAGTAAATTCTCGTACCTCATTCTAATGGTTTCGCTTGCACATCAAACAGTTCGTGGTAACGAACTGTAGTAAGGAACAACCCGACTCAATAGTAACCGAAACTCGAAAAAACGGAATTTTGAAACGCAATAGTTGCATCAAAATTTTAAATAAATAAGTTTCATTAACTTCAGTTTTACCCATCAAAAGTTACGAGCCTGAGAAGATTTGCCTCATTTTAGAAAATAGGGGGGAGACCCCTTAAAAGTGATAATATCTTAACGAAAATCGCACCGTCAGATTCAACATATCATAGAACCTTACAGTAGAAGTTTCAAGCTCCTATCTGCATAAACGTGAAATTTTGCATTTTTTTTACCTCAAGACAGATCACGGATGCATGTTTATTTGTTTGTTCTTTTCCCAGGGGTGATCGTATCGACCAGGTGGTCCTAAAATGTAGCGAGAAGCCTCATTCTGACTGAAATTAAAAGTTCTAGGGCTCTTTTTAAGTGACCAAAAAATTAGAGGGCACCTAGGCCCCCTCCCACGCTCATTTTTCCCTAAGTCACTGGATAAAATTCTTAGATAGCTATTTTATTCAGCATATTTGAAAAACCTAATAACCATGTCTTCGGGGACGACTTACTCCCCCACAGTCCCCGTGGGAGGGGCTGCAAGTTACAAACTTTGAACAGTTCCGTGGAGGAATTTAGCATGGGGGAGGGTAATTTCCATGAAGGGGGCTCAGGATTTTCTAGTATTTAAAAAAAAAAGAAAAATAAATATGAAAAGTTTTTTCAACTGAAAGTAAGGAGCAGCATTAAAACTTAAAACGAACAGAAATTATTACGCATATGAGGGGTTCACCTCCTCCTAATACCTCGCTCTTTGCACTAAGTATTTTTAGTAATTTCAAATATTTATTCTACGGCCTTTGTGAAAAACAAAAAAAAAATGCATTAATTCAAAAACGTTCAGAAATTAAATAAAAATACAGGTTTTTTTAACTGAAAGTAAGGAGCAACATTAAAACTTAAAACGAACAGAAATTACTCTGTATATGAAAGAGGCTTTTCCCACCTCAACGTTCCGCTCTTTAAGCTAAAGTTTTTTACTGTTTTGAAAAGTAGAGTTGAGAGAAAGAGTCAAACTTTAGCGCAAAGAGCGGGGCGTTGAGGAGGGAAAAGCCCCTTTCATATACTGAATAATTTCTGTTCATTTTAAGTTTTAATGTCGCTCCTTACTTTCAGAAAAAATTGTTGTTTTTTTTTATTTATTTAACTTTCAGACTGGATCGATGTTATGTGAACCAGTGTTGAGAGCTATTTGCGATTTTATACAATAAACAAAACAAACAAGTAAAATAAATATAAAATTGAATTAGTGATACAAACGAGAAAGCTCGTTTTCCTGTTCTTATTTGTTTTTGTTAATTCAATATCATATTTTATATTTTATATTATTTATATTCCACATATTCTATATTATATTTTATATTTAGTATATATTTATTTTATAAAAGTTTTGTGTTTATTTTATATCTTAAATTTAATTGCATATTCATTTTACCAGTTTATATTGCTGAAGTCAGAAGTAACTTTGAAACAGAATGAAAATGCTGAAAAGTTTGTGATTATTCAAAATCCCGAAAGAAATCTTACTAAACTCAAAATAATTTTTTTCATTATAAATGCTGCCAAGGGAAAGCACCGAGAATAAGCGAGGTACTAGCTTTGAAAACGGAGCGACCAAGGGAGTGACAAATCCTGTCTAATTGGGTGAGATAGATCTTAAAGGTCTAGCTCCTAGATATATTTATAATAAGAAAAGAGTTTTTAAATCAGAAAAATTGTATTGCTTTGATATACTTCAAATAAATCTTTAAAGTATGCAGCAAAAAAAGAGACTTCTGCAAGATTTTAACCAAAAAAAAAAAAGTTCTGAAATGTAGGTCCCCTTGAGCTCCCCCTAGATACTGTAGATCATATATATAATGAAAAAAGAAATCACCAATGCAACAGCACAAAAAAAGAAGAAGACAGAAGGAGTAAAGGAAGACTGTTTTCCTACATTAGTAATTAATATAGATCAATACTTGAATGAGGCCTTAACCCTACTCATCCATACAATCACATAGGTCAAACAGCATAGCCATACACAATCAACCATAAAGAATAATCCATGGACAGGCAGTCATGTCGTAAGTAAGTATAAGTCGTTATCTACCAAATATGAAAAAAAAAGAAAAAAAAAGACAAATAAATCAGAGGCAACAACCCAACACAAGGGCTCATCAGGAGAATACACACTTGCCTATAGGGTTTCGGCACATTAAATTCCCAAATATATATATATATATATATATATATATATATATATATATATATATATATATATATATATATATATATATATATATATAATCGTTCTTTTTTAGGATTCTTGGCTTCCGAAGGGCGCCACCTGTCGTTGGCCGTGTCCTGAATATGACGTCAGAAATTTATGCTCTAGCTGACACTGAACTCCTGAAGACGTTTTTCATATCACCAGCGAATAATTTGTGTTTCCATGGAAGAGTAAGTTTATTTTAAGTAAATATTAATCCTCAAGTTGTACTTACACCGGCTGAGGTACGTAGGGAAAGATGCTTCGAACCCTTTCTGGGAACCCTTTCTTTTTCGAAATTTCTATGTTTACCCCCTTTTGTTCCAAAGGGCACCTACCTTTGATGAACTTCGATAAAGATTTTTATATAAACCTGAAGCCTTTGACAAATCAAAAGAAAGTACTTTGAGCTTCAAAACTCTGCTAAATCTTGACTCGTGGGTTTTGATTAGTTGTAAAAATGCTTCTTAAGTTAAAAAAAATCTTAATGCTGCTTAAAACCAAACTTAAATCATTGTAATTGTGTTTCCAAAACCTCTAGTCAAAGAATGATAGACTTCACAAACCTATTAAAAAATACATACATTTTCTAAAGATAGTAGACGGATAAATTTTCGAAAGATGGTAGACGTCACAAACCTATTAAAAAATACATACATTTTCTAAAGATAGTAGACGGATAGATTTTCGAAAGACGGTAGACGTCACAAACCTATTAAAAAATACATTCATTTTCTAAAGATAGTAGACGGATAGATTTTCGAAAGATGGTAGACGTCACAAACCTATTAAAAATACATACATTTTCTAAAGATAGTAGACGGATAGATTTTCGAAAGATGGTAGACGTCACAAACCTATTAAAAAATACATACATTTTCTAAAGATAGTAGACGGATAGATTTTCGAAAGATGGTAGACGTCACAAACCTATTAAAAATACATACATTTTCTAAAGATAGTAGACGGACAGATTTTCGAAAGATGGTAGACGTCACAAACCTATTAAAAAATACATACATTTTCTAAAAATAGTAGACGGATAGATTTTCGAAAGATGGTAGACGTCACAAACCTATTAAAAGATACATACATTTTCTAAAGATAGTAGACGGATAGATTTTCGAAAGATGGTAGACGTCACAAACCTATTAAAAAATACATGCATTTTCTAAAGAGAGTAGACGGATAGATTTTCGAAAGATGGTAGACGTCACAAACCTATTAAAAAATACACACATTTTCTAAAGATAGTAGACGGATAGATTTTCGAAAGATGGTAGACGTCACAAACCTATTAAAAAATACATACATTTTCTAAAGATAGTAGACGGATAGATTTTCGAAAGATGGTAGACGTCACAAACCTATTAAAAAATACATTCATTTTCTAAAGATAGTAGACGGATAGATTTTCGAAAGATGGTAGACGTCACAAACCTATTAAAAAATACATACATTTTCTAAAGATAGTAGATGGATAGATTTTCGAAAGATGGTAGACGTCACAAACCTATTAAAAAATACATACATTTTCTAAAGATAGTAGACGGATAGATTTTCGAAAGATGGTAGACTTCACAAACCTATTAAAAAATACATACATTTTCTAAAGATAGTAGACGGATAGATTTTCGAAAGATGGTAGACGTCACAAACCTATTAAAAAATACATACATTTTCTAAAGATAGTAGACGGATAGATTTTCGAAAGATGGTAGACGTCACAAACCTTTTAAAAAATACATACATTTTCTAAAGATAGTAGACGGATAGATTTTCGAAAGATGGTAGACGTCACAAACCTATTAAAAAATACATACATTTTCTAAAGATAGTAGACGGATAGATTTTCGAAAGATGGTAGACTTCACAAACCTATTAAAAAATACATACATTTTCTAAAGATAGTAGACGGATAGATTTTTGAAAGATGGTAGACGTCACAAACCTATTAAAAAATACATACATTTTCTACAGATAGTGCAAGTATAGCGGCACTCGTTGAGTGGCTAGCCTGTTAGAGTTACAATCCTGTGTCTGTAAGGGCAGGGTTTGAGTCCTGTTGTTGGTCTTTATTTGGTTTGGAAGGTGGTCAGCGATGTTACTCTGTAAGCTCATCCAGAGTCGAGCCAGCTCGAAATGGGTAACTGGAGAAATCGGGGGGGGGTGTCTGATTCAGGGGAAGTGTAGGATGATTTGCCCCCAGCTACGTATTGCACTCCCAACCGAAGGCAGAGAATCAAGAGATTAGTACCTGTGCTTTGTGAACCATTGGTCGGCATGCGAAAAAGTAGTCGCCTACAGTTATAGACTTGTGTTCTATGCAATGTTCTGAGTCTTGTGCGTTGCTGAATCTATTCCTGAAAGTTTCACTTTCCAAACTGAACCACTTTCTAAGATAGCAAAAAGCCCCGATAATACGCTGATAAAACGATGAATAAGCCCTGAAAAAAGACAGCAAAAAGTAAATATTCCTAAGTAGCAAAAATGGAATCGTACCCTTTTGAGTCTTGATTTGTCTTGGGTTCTAGTTCTAAGCTCTAGCTCTGAGCTGAATATCTCTTTCGGGCTTTATTTTAAAAAATTTATTCAAAAAAATTTCCATTGGCTCTGATTTTGCCAAGCAAATTTGTAGCACGGAATGAAGCTATTATTGGTGTACCATGGGTACCCACAGCAAGTTATATAGTGGAGAGGGGCCTGGGAGTATCTACAAATCTGTGATGTTGGATGGTGTCGGAAAAACTTTTTTTCTACATAAATGTTACATTTTTTTATTGTTGCAAAATATTCCACAGCGTAATTCTTGAACCGCGTATTAAATCTTCCAATTGCGTATTTCGGTCTCTGACAGAGAAATACTTGCCCCCCTCCCTCAGCCTTCGAGTATCCGTTTCATAGGTGTCTTATAAATTTCGGCACTTGTCTATTATCCCGACCACACTTAAGTTCTTGATCTGATTAAAACCGGTTTCACTGTATGCATTCGTTTATAATTAGCATACTCTGAGTAAGATAAACTGCTATGTAGGTGTATCTTAATTAAATATTTAATATATAGAGTTGGCTAGTTTAAGTTAAGTTGGGTGTATGTATAATGTGTTCTGTGCGACCTGCATTCCATAATTCTATGTTGTAGTTTCCATAATTTAGCTACTAAAATATTATATTTTCATCATATTTTGGTATATTTCGTAATGATTAACCTAACTTCACTTCTTGAGTGTGGTCGGTATAACAGACAGGTACCTAAATGTATTTCGCTCATAAACATAAGGTTGTTTCTTTCTTTGCACTTCCTTTACGCCCATTTGCGTTTACCCAATAAAATAGAATAAATTCTTTATATCTTTTTGTCGTAGTTTCAGTTTCTTTGGAAACGAATTTAGAATCAAATTTAAATTCAGGAAATTGACCTATGGTGGTTTTTCCCCCATTAACATTCATCTCCTTGACCTTTTACTGTCTTGAATTTTTCAATAGTTTCAAAGGGATTTTCTTGTTTACAGATGAAGGGAAAGAGCTTTCAGTTTGAAAGGTTTTCTGTGTTTCTAACAAATAGGCCGAAGGTGGCCAACTAAAACAATGAAATGAAAATTGAAAAGGTTTCGTAAATTTGTATGCCTAATTTACTATAGCAACAGGTTGGCTTCAAACCCTTTTGTAGTTACAACTAGTCAAAGACTACGTTGGACTACATTCGTGAAAAAAATGAATAAAAAAAAGAATTGAATAAAATAGAAAAGAAATGCATAAATACTAAATTAAAAGAAAGAATTGAATAAAAAAGAAAAGAGATGCATAAAAAAACTGAATAATAAAAAAGAAATGAAAAAATGCATAAAAAACTGGATAAGAAAGGAATTGAACAAAAAAGAAAAGAATGGCGGAAAAAAACTGAATTAAAAAAGAAAAGAGATGCATAAAAAACTGAATAAAAAAGAAAAGAAAAGCATAAAAAAGAAAAAGAACTGTAGCTTATACTCTCTTACAAGGTTCGGAAACCTACTGGCTACTGATTGTGTATATGATTAATGACAAATATTGACTTGTGATACCCGTTGTATAACGTTACACAGTTGCATTCAGGGGCTTAAGGCTGATGAATCGCTCAGATTTACCGACATACTCAAATAAATTGGAAGAAGTTTTTTGGACCTTTAAAATTTCTAACTTATTTTTCTAATTTGATTCCTTCAGTGCTTCCACTACTCCGGAATTCTTCGGGATTTCCTGGGTTTCCCGAAAAAAATTGGCTTTCAGAAATATCTCCAAAACTCTACGACTCTGTCTTAATGATGAAGAAGAAAACTTCTGTTTCATGTCAAAATTCGTGTATTTATGAGCGTTAATTTTTGGGAGAGATTTAGGAGAACCTAATTTACATTCACGGAAATTTGGGGATAGTGGAGACGCTAATCAATATAACTGTTCTGGCTTTGTTCTGCTGTAAATTTTCAGTAGTAGTTTTAATGGTTGCCCTGGAGTCAGGGCAATCAGGGCAGCTGCTCCGGGTGCCCTGGATGGAGGAACGCCTTGGGTGGGGTATTGCCCACTTTGATCAATTTGTTCTGCTTATTTCTGAGTTGGGAGGGATGAACGCTGTAATTAATTTTTCTCTGGGCACCGCAAACCCTAGGAACGACTCTGCCTGTATTTCAAAAGTTAAAATTTATACTTTTTAAGTATTAGCTCTATATACTGCATTGGTATTAGTAGTATTAATACTAATATAGTAGTATTAATAGTATTTAATACTATTATTAAGGTAGTAGTATTAAAGCAGTAAAAATAGTAGTATTAACGTATTGCCTTTTTGGTCACTTGAACATCCCTCTTATCAAGTCCTGAAAGTTTCAGTTTAATACAATTGGTCGCTGCTATGACATTGCTGATATGTCCTTTTGATAACATGTATATTCATATACTTCTTGGAATTTTCATCTTAATATTCTTAGCCTGACAGGTAGTTGTTATGGAAGTAGTAGTTGAAGTAGTAGGAGTAATTATAGCAGTGGTACTGGTATATTAGTAGTGGCATGCAAATATTGCTCTTTGGTCAATTGATCTTCCCCTTTAAGCATTCTCTGAAAGTTCCAACTTCATACCCAAATCCGTTCTTGAGATACACTCTTTTGATAATGTAAATGCACATATTGCTTTTTGATTTAGTTCAAATTTATCCTCAAGCTTATAAATGTAGTAGTGTCGTAGTAGTGGTAGTGGTGGTAGCAGTAGTAGTGGCGGTAGTTGTAGAAGTAGTAGTATTGTGGAAATATTATCTTTTTGGTCAATTTATCATCTCCCTTATATTTCCTGAAAGTTCCAAATTAATATGCACAGTCATTCCTGAGTTACGCCCTTTTGACAGTCCGTATTCACATAACGTGTTTTGATCTTGTTCAACGTTTCCCTCAACATTCTCTGAAAGGTTCACCTGAATGCTTTTTGTTTTTTTGGAATGTAAAAGTCCAACATGCATACCTTTCTCAATAACATATACATACATACATACATACATACATATATATGATACATACATACTGTATGTATCAATGAACGGAATGCCTAACTTGCAGCCCTTGCTCTTAGGGCTGTGAGAGGGCTGGCATCCCTAAAAGCATAATTAATGGACCTTTCAATAATGCTGAAGAAAATAGATGTCTCAAAATATTGATTGGATGTTTATTTTGGGATTGATGGGTGGTAAGGGGGGGGGGTTGAGGGCTGGTTCCCCTCAAATCACATCTGACCCTTATAAAAGGCACTATGACTTCCAATTTCAGATCAAATGAGCGCTATCTAAAGTTGATACGACCACCCATTCTATAATGCCCCCAGTGCATAACTTACAACCCTTGCCCCTTGGCTCTGATTGGTTTTTGGTGATGTTGGTGAAACCACCAAATTGCCTTTTGGTGGTTTTTCCCGTTCACATGCTTCATCTTTTGATAATGTGTGTATTTTTTACCGTTTTTACAATACGTATTTTGCTGGCGAAATAACACAATTGTTCTATTCTGTGTTTTTTCTTTTTGTCATATTTTTTTTTTGAAAGTTAAAACTATTTAGACTGCTTCAATTTTTTTTTGTACCTGTGGAGACGGATAGAATCGAATTATAGATTCAGGAAATTGAATTTGAATGGTTTTCTCCTGTTGACAAGGTTTAACTTGACCTATTATCTGTGAATTTTCAATTGTTTGAAGTATATCTGCTGAAAGATCGACTAAGGGGATGTACAGTTAGAAAGGACTTTTTTGGTTTTTCTTGCGATTAGACGAAGATATCTTTCTAAATAAGGAAGAAGGGAAAAGGATAGGGTTTATTGCTTCTTTTGTCAAGAGTGGCAAGAGAAATTATGTTTTGAGTGAAAGAAAAAGATAAGGGTAAAATGTTTACTGCTTTTTCTAGCAGGAGAAGTTGTGCTTTGGATGAAAGGAAAATATAAAGTTAAAAAGCTAATTGCTTTTTCTAGCAGGAGTGTCTGGATGAGTTGCTTTTTTGTGTGAAAGGAAAAGATATGTTCAAAATGTTTATTGGTCTATTTTGCAGGAGAAAGAAGATAATGGTAAAAGGTTTACTGCTACTTCTTGTAGAAGTGACAGGAGGAATTATATTCTGGGTGAAAAGAATATAAAGGTGTAGTCAGAGTGTCTTGAGGAGTTCCTTTATGAATGAAAGTAATATAAAGGTATGGTGAAAGTATCTTGAGGAGTTCCTTTTTGGATGAAAGGCTCATAAAGGTGTTGTGAGAGTATCTTGAGGAGTTCCTTTTTGGATGAAAGTAATATAAAGGTATGGTGAAAGTATCTTGAGGAGTTCCTTTTTGGATGAAAGGCATATAGAGGTGTGGTGAGAGTATCTTGAGGAGTTCCTTTTTGGATAAAAGTAATATAAAGGTGTGGTGAGAGTATCTTGAGGAGTTCCTTTTTGGGTGAAAGAAAAAGGTAATAATGTTAAAAGCTCTTTTGCCTTTTCCAACAGGAGTGACTGGAGGAGTTCTATTTTAGATCAAAGGAAAAAAAGGAAAAAATCAATGAACAAGATTTATTGTCTTTTCTTGCTGGATTGGCAGGAGGAGCTATATTTTGGCTGAAAGTAATAGATAAAGGTAAAGGGTATATCGCTCCTTTCTAGTAAAAGTGGCTGGATAAGTTCTTTTTTGGGAAAAAGAAAGAACAATATTACTGCATCTCGCATGAATAACTGGAGTTGTGTCTTAATTAGCCTGGCTTATTTTTTAAAAAGTCATCTAAATCCAAGCACGTCAATTGGAGGGGGACCTTCCTTGTACATCTTTTATAATTCATGCCACTGTCCAAGTCTAACTTGAAAAGAGGTTTATATTATCAAAAAAGTTATAATATATATATATATATATATATATATATATATATATATATATATATATATATATATATATATATATATATATATATATATATATATATATATATATATATATATATATATATATATATATATATATCTATATATATATATCTATATCTATATATCTATATATCTATATATATATATATATATATATATATATATATATATATATATATATATATATATATATATATATATATATATATATATATATATATATATATATATATATATATATATATATATATATATATATATATATATATATATATATATATATAGCTGTTGGGGTGGCGCTTCGCGCCACCCCAACACCTAGTTGGTGGGGGCGCTTCGCGCCCCCCCCCCAAGCCCCCCCGCGCGCGTAAGTCGTTACGCGCCATAATAGTTACGCGCCATTGTAGTTGTGTCCCTATGTCCCACCTGTGAATATAGATAGATAGATATATATATATATATATATATATATATATATATATATATATATATATATATATATATATATATATATATATATATATATATATATATATATATATATATATATATATATATATATATATATGGTTTTAACTACGTAAAACTTGCGAATATACAACATTCTTTGCTGTCCCATTGTCTTTGCATATAAATAGATTGTCAGGTTTACCGACTCTTGAACATGCAACATATAATGGTCCATGGGAAAACAATCTGTATTCAGATCTATACCTCATGATTCTAATGATTGCCCTTGAGCTTTGTTGATGGTGATTGCTAATCGACCATTCCCTGTCCCAGTGTCCCGGTCGTCATTTACATCCCCCTGTTTCCCCCGGTGTCCCCGTTGTAGTTGTGTCCCTGTGTCCCGGTCGTCATTTATATTCCCTGTGTCCCGGTCGTCATTTGTATCCCGGTGTCCCGGTCTGTATATACATTCGTTTTTTAGTTTTGTTTTTCTCCTTTATTTTTTTCCTTTTTTTTTCTTTTTTAGCTTATTTAGATTTTTAGATTTTTTAGTTTTTTTATTAGTTTTTAGTTTTTTTTTCTTTTTAGTTTTTTTGTCCCGGTCGTCATTTATATCCCCCTGTTTCCCCCGGTGTCCCCGTTGTAGTTGTGTCCCTGTGTCCCGGTCGTCATTTATATTCCCTGTGTCCCGGTCGTCATTTGTATCCCGGTGTACCGGTCTGTATATACATTCGTTTTTTAGTTTTGTTTTTCTCCTTTATTTTTTTCCTTTTTTTTTCTTTTTTAGTTTATTTAGATTTTTAGATTTTTTATTTTTTTATTAGTTTTTAGTTTTTTTTTCTTTTTAGTTTTTTTGTAGTTTTTACCTTCTTTTTAGTTTTGTTAATTTTTTTTTTTACTTATGTCCTGGTCGTCATTTATACTCCCTGTGTCCCGGTGCTTTGTTGATTGCTAATCGAACATTCCTTTTGTCCTGGTCGCTTTCTCTTTGAGTGTCGTCATTTATTTTTTTCTTTTTTAGTTCTTTTAGTTTTTACCTTTTTTAGTTTTTTTTAGTTTTTTAGATGAAAATTTTTTTTAGTTTTTTCCTTTTTTTCTTTTTAGTTTTTTATTGGTTTTTACCTTTATGTTAGCTTATTTTTCAGTTTTTTCCTTTTTTTTTATTTTTTTTTTATTTTTTATTTTTTTTAGTTTTTTACCTTTTTTAGTTTTTTTTAGTTTTTTTAGTTTTTTTAGTTTTTTAGCTTTTTTACTTTTTTTATTAGTTTTTAGTTTTTTTGTAGTTTTTGCCTTTTTTTAGTTTTTTCAGTTTTTTTTTAGTTTTTTATTGGTTTTTACCTTTATTTTAGCTTATTTTTCAGTTTTTTCCTTTTTTTTAGTTTTTTTTAGTTTTTAGTTTTTTTAGTTTTTTACCTTTTTTTAGTTTTTTTAGTTTTTTTAAGTTTTTTAGCTTTTTTATTTTTTTTATTAGTTTTTAGTTTTTTTGTAGTTTTTGCCTTTTTTTTAGTTTTTTTAGTTTTTTAGGTTTTTTATTAGTTTTTAGTTTTTTTTGTAGTTTTTGCCTTTTTTTAGTTTTTTTAGTTTTTTAGCTTTTTTATTTTTTTTATTAGTTTTTAGTTTTTTTTGTAGTTTTTGCCTTTTTTTAGTTTTTTCAGTTTTGACGTCACCTGATCCAGTTTTTTCAGGTGACGTCACGTGATCCACGATCCACAGATCCACAGACAACTTATTTTTATATATATAGATAGTTTTTTTTTTTTACTTATGTCCTGGTCGTCATTTATACTCCCTGTGTCCCGGTGCTTTGTTGATTGCTAATCGAACATTCCTTTTGTCCTGGTCGCTTTCTCTTTGAGTTTCGTCATTTATTTTTTTCTTTTTTAGTTCTTTTAGTTTTTACCTTTTTTATTTTTTTTAGTTTTTTAGATGAAAATTTTTTTTAGTTTTTTCCTTTTTTTCTTTTTAGTTTTTTATTGGTTTTTACCTTTATTTTAGCTTATTTTTCAGTTTTTTCCTTTTTTTTAGTTTTTTTTTTATTTTTTATTTTTTTTAGTTTTTTACCTTTTTTTAGTTTTTTTAGTTTTTTTAGTTTTTTAGCTTTTTTACTTTTTTTATTAGTTTTTAGTTTTTTTTGTAGTTTTTGCCTTTTTTTAGTTTTTTCAGTTTTTTTTTTAGTTTTTTATTGGTTTTTACCTTTATTTTAGCTTATTTTTCAGTTTTTTCCTTTTTTTTAGTTTTTTTTAGTTTTTAGTTTTTTTAGTTTTTTACCTTTTTTTAGTTTTTTTAGTTTTTTTAGTTTTTTAGCTTTTTTATTTTTTTTATTAGTTTTTAGTTTTTTTTTGTAGTTTTTGCCTTTTTTTAGTTTTTTTAGTTTTTTAGCTTTTTTATTAGTTTTTAGTTTTTTTTGTAGTTTTTGCCTTTTTTTAGTTTTTTTAGTTTTTTAGCTTTTTTATTTTTTTTATTAGTTTTTAGTTTTTTTTGTAGTTTTTGCCTTTTTTTAGTTTTTTCAGTTTTGACGTCACCTGATCCAGTTTTTTCAGGTGACGTCACCTGATCCATCCATCCACAGACAGACAGACAACTTATTTTTATATATATAGATATATATATATATATATATATATATATATATATATATATATATATATATATATATATATATATATATATATATATAAAATAGATTATTCTAGTTTAAGTTAGGTTAAATTTTGTTATAAATATCAGAAATGGGTTAAAAACCTAAGTTAACCTAGGCCTACTTAACCAAACCTTACATTAAACTGAAAGAATTGACTGGCAACGCTGACTAAATCCAAGGAGAAAAAAAAAGGGTAGGCTATTTCGGACATTCACCGGTGAATATCAATATTCACGAAATCCGTTCTGTCGCGATTATATATATATATATATATATATATATATATATATATATATATATATATATATATATATATATATATATATATATATATATATATATATATATATATATATATATATATATATATACATTTGCATCCATATTCCTCTTTCTTGATGTTGCCAATTGTCTCATATGAAATTGCAAATAAATTCATTTTTTTATCTCCTATTATTGCATATCTGTTTCATCAAGGCAGCCTGTATTTTTGGCACGTTAGTCTCCTCAATGACAAGTGGCAATTTCTGTGTACAGATGTAAGGATTCCATTTGATAATTGTCTGCCAAATTTACTTTCTTCCTTCAGGATTTTGGCACTTGTTTCGGAGAAACCTAATTTGCAAATGTTGCAAATGGGCTTATATAGCTACCATTATTATGCCTGTTTTAATGAATATTACCATTATAATTTTAATAATATTAATATTAAGGCATAACATTAAGCCGTTTTCATAAATTTTTGTTTTTTAGTATCGTGTTCTTTACTAATGATAGCCCTGGCTGGCTGTATAACGCTCTATTTGCCCAACATGTATTTGTCCTTGTCCCACCTTGGAACTTTCTATGCTTTTTGAACAAAACTCATCTGATTGTTATTTTTCCGTTTTTGCAGTTTTTTCTTCAAGTGCCACTTTGGACTTTGGTCTTGGACTTTTATTTTGGGGATTTTGAAAAAAAAACCCAAAAATGGCTATGGACCTAAAGGAAAATTGAAATTATCATTTTTGAAAACCCTAACTGGAGATGCAAAGTTTCCACCTTGAACAACAAGGAAAATCACTGTTTTTGCGTGGGTGGCACTGAGGTGTCCCCTTTTTTCCCATGACTGACTTAGTGACTGACTTAGATTTAACCAGTGGATATATAATATTGGTAGAGGGTTCATTTGAACCAAAATCGCAAGATGTAGTACTGATTATAGGTAACAACAAGGAAAATCACTGTTTTTGCGTAGGTTGCACTGATGTGTCCCGTTTCTTCCCAGGACTGACTTAGTGACTGACTTAGATTTAACCAGTGGCTATATAATATTGGTAGAGGGTTCATTTGAACTAAAATCGCAAGATTATAGGTAACAGCAAGGAAAATCACTGTTTTTGTATAGGTGGCACTGATGTGTCCCCTTTTTTCCCAGGACTGACTATATTTAACCAGTTGCTATAGAATATTGGTAGAGGGCTCATTTGAACCAAAATCGCAAGATCTAGTACTGATTATAAGTAACAAAAGGAATCATGCCACAGCAAAGTGGTGTTTTCGAGCTTACTATACCAGAAAACATCAAATTTGCTGAAAACACCAGGGAATATTTTCTTTTCATTTTGTAAAGTTTTAAAGCAAGTTCTCGGAGTATTTCTGCTCCTTTTAAAGGCATTTGTTTTTTGTACTTTAGAAAGAGAAGCCAAATAATTATTTCTGTAAGCGTCCTTTGCTGGTAAATAGTCAAACTTTTTTGATTTGTAAGCAAACCTGACCTTTTTCAACAAAACAAACCAAGCTGAAATTGACTGGAAAATAGATTATTGGAGAATTGCTTCTCTAATCACAAGTTAGAATTCCCTTGGAAACACCACAAATACATCAATTTTTAAAAATGGGCATTGATGCTTTTTGAATTAGCAGCAGAATTTAATAGATGGAACCAGACACGCAAGTAGTAACTTTTCTTCTCGAGAGGACTCAAACTTGGGAGGGGGCAGGGCTTTTGTAACAAAAAAGGCACTAGGTATATTTCACTGTTGTATGTAAATGCGTGAGGGACCCAAATCAATTTTTCGCAGAAGGGGAGGCTCAACGACAAAAAAGTTCTTCTTGTTGTCATTACATAATTAAAAAGAGGATTTATATTCTCTTTTCCACCTCATAGAAGGGAGTCCGAAATTTAGGGGAAAATCCGTCTTATTGGTGGTGGACGATTTCTGATCAATTTGAGTTGTAACTAAAAACCAAGGGGTGGCCTATCTTTGAAAATCAGGTACACAAGGTGACGCACGCCATGTGTTTTAAAATTTGCATGGCTTAGCACGAAGCATGCCACGGTAAGTGTGGAGAATCTTCGCGTTGTGGGATTGTGGTGGAACAAGAGGCGCTGCGAGATTTACACCAGGGCAGGTTGCTGACGATCCCTTGAAAAAAAACATATCCTTTCTAAACTCTCTGGTAGCTAATCGATTAACCAGAGGCCGGTTGTCTGTGCCTGGTATGGCGGAAATGTAATATGTGTGGGGAAATAAGATGCACCCTGAAGTGAACACAAGGGGCGGAGAGCAGGCAAATCTTTGCAAAAAGGAAAAGTAACATTTTTGGTCAGCCAGATGGTGGCTGGCTGTGTACAATCTTTTCTTCCTACATTTGATCCACTCCATGGCGATGCTTACGCTCCCCTAAATGCCGACTAAATCTTCTGTTAGAGGGGATTAGCTTATAATATTTGTTTAAAGATACTGGAAATTATCCGTATTGATTAAATTCTATTAAACTAGATTCCACATATTTAATTAAAAAGCTTGAAATTCTTAAATTCTTGAAATCTTGAAACGTCTGGGCCAAGCGGCTAAATTTCCATAATCAGTGTAATCATTTTTATTATTATTAGAAATCACAAAAAAAAAACAAGAAATCACCCTAACTCATGAATTCATGGTTATTATAGATATAGTCCCATTTATGCTTTACTGAAAAAAACACACCTATTAAATACTGCAATGTTTAATTAATAATTTCATGGACCGCGTCTGATTGATGTTATTAGGAACAGCATATCCGTGTTATACCACACAAACCAGTGTTCACATTCATGACAATTAGCTTCCTCTAACATAGCGACCATCTCCTGTTGATTTCAAACCACGAACCCAAGGTGATGAATGTGATTTTTTATTTAATCTTTTTTGTATTTAATCTTTTTGTGTCCAAGTTATTTTGATTTGATGCATCTGCCTTTTTTTTAGCAAGACAAAAGCATTTTAAGCTGACTGGAAAATAAATTACTAAAGAAATGCTTACCTTACCACAAGTCAGAATTTCCTTGGGGACACCAAAATTATGTCAACTTTTCGAAACAGGAAATTATGTCTGCCCTTGGGATTGAAAGAAAAAGATAGATGAATAAACTTCGTTTTCCTATTATTTCAATAGGTGAGAAAAAATGACATAACACGCTTATGAGGAACACAATTCCATGACATATTGAAAACCAAATAAGTCTGGAGAAAGCCGATTAGATAAATCGCTGGAGCTTAAATAATTCCTTAGACCATACTGTCTTTCCATCCAGAAACGGGTATAATATAAACCAAACGGCGGATAAAAAAACAACAACAAACGTTAACATAAAGAAAGAAAACCTGAAAAAAGAATAAACTGTAAAGAAAGAAAACGATCAAAAATATGGTTTTTAAAGGCCAAATAAAAATACTGAAGAAAACACAGAAAACGAATATTTCGAGAGAACGACCGCCTCTCTTCTTCAGCGCTAACAAAATAATATGATTAAGGAAAAAACAGAAACCAAAAAACAAGCGTAGAAAGTACAACAAAACCAAAGAATAAAAACGCCAAAAAATTAAATCAAAGTCAAAGAATTGTTCGGTAGTATCCGTCGATGGCAGTTCATATTTGTTTGGATTTTGTGCAAATCGCGGATATTGGCGAATAACTCACTTTATTGTTTGTCAGGTATTTGATTTTAATTCTTTTAATTTTTAGTCTTTTATTGAATTTTATTGAATTTTTGGGTGGTTTTTGTGTTGCGAGAGCAACACTTTGGTCTTGCCGTTTTTTTTTTGTTTTTTTTTTATGTTCCTAGCACCCTGATTTCAGCTTATTCCTAGAAAGTGGTAAGGGTCTAACCTCTGTGTTTTTTACAGAAAGCGTGGACCTTAGGACGGATTGATGAATATGACTTTGCATTTTGCAAAGCTTCGTAGAACTCCTGCCTGGGGCCAAAAAGGATGGTTTTTGCTTGTCCTTGGGCCAGAGCCTATAGTGTGTGAAGTGACATGGAGTTTTATAGCCTATGTCAGAGAGAACAATCTGAAGATATGTACTCAAGCTTTCGTTTCATCAAACCATGTTTCTGCTTTCGAGTGGAAAGCTCCTTTCTAGCAGGCAAGCAGACACGCTTCAGTTTCAAATTGAAGAAGGACTAAAATTTATAAGTGTTATATGTATGCGGCAGTTACCCGGCCTACAGCTGCCATCTATTATTTCTACCCATTTCTGTTCGTGATTTCAGCTCAGTTTATCATTCGGTTTTTCGCACTTGGGGTTGCGGTAGATAAATGATCAGATGTGCCTATTAAGCTTTAAAAGTTCTCTCATTGCTAAAGAAATTAGAGTTTATCCTTTGCTCCTTTCAAACTGATAACGTTAGAAATTTAGCCTACGGCAAAAAATTCAACTTTTGAACTAAGACAGATAGATTTTTTTTTCTCGACGGAAGTCGGTAGCTTTTGATGAACTGATCACAGTGTATGTCATCCATTTTTTGGTAGAAAAATTTATTCATGAGGTATACCAGTTTGAAAGTTTAAAGTGGTAGACAACTTCAGTAGTAAGGTACTCACTGAAACCAAAATAGGCCGATATCAGTTGTGAGACATATAGGGGAATTTTAAGCAACAGTCGGCTGTTAGCTCATAATCATCATCGGTGATGAGGGGTTCGCAACTTTTGTTAGGTGTACCTATTATTTGTTTCCGGTGTATTTGATGGTAAGACCATTTCGGTTCCAGTGGTAAGACATGTAGGGGACTTGTAAGTAATAATCGGCTGTTAGACTACAATCATCTTCAGCGATGAGGGGCTTGTAACTTTTGCTAGTTGCAATAAGGGGTCTGCAACTTTTGCAAGTTGGTGTACCTAGTATTTATTTTAAGATCCTTAAAGATTAACAACTTCAGCGTTTAATCGAAGCGAGCAAACAAAAACAAAGTGTTGCTCTCGCAACAATTTGCTCGGCGAAGCCGAACAAAGGTTGCTGCAACATCTCACTTTGCCCATGCAACGTACATCTAGTTTTCAGTGGTTTTGTTGTACTTTCCGCGCTTTTTTTCCTTTTTTTTCTTGATCTTATTATTTTGTTCGCGCTGAAGAAGAGAGGCGGTTGCTCTCCTCGAAATATTCGCTTTCTGTGTTTTCTTCAGTATATTCATTTGACCTTTAAAAGCCCTATTTTTGATCGCTTTCTTTCTTTATGTTATGGCGGGCCAATGTGGCTTAAGAAATTAACAAACTTTAAGTAATAAAAATTTTAATGTTTCAAATTTACGTCCAAGAGCCCTTACCAACAGAAATAAAGGCTCTCTTGAAATAAATTCTGTTGATAAAGACTCTCGAACGTGGATTAAAAATATTCGGATTTTTTTAGTTTCGTTGCTTTTTTCTACTGCTTTGTTTAAATATGATACCCGTTTTTTTCTCTATATTTTCATTTGTCAAATTCAGCGAATTGAAAGGCATGTGGTATCAGAAATTATTTGAGCTCCAACGGTTAATCTAGTTAGTTTTCCCCAGATAAAGACTCTCTGGAAATGAACTTGGTTGATAAAGGCTTCCGGACGTGGAATCGAAATTTTCGGATTTTTATTATTGAAAGTTTAATGTTCTTTTCTTTTCTTTTTTTGTCCACTGCTTTGTTTAAATATTGTGACGTTTTTTTCCCTCTATATATTTTTATTTTTTTAAATTTTGCGATGGAGCTTGCTTGGTGCTCTAGAGCGGACATAAAATCTAAGATGGGGCTGTAACCCCCCCCCCCGTAGAAGATTAGATATAGGGTGCAACTACCATTACACTAAACAACATATAACTACTGCTAAAACATAATAATACTTCTACCCATAATAATGCAGCATAATAATAACGATACAATACAAAGATAGTGATAACAAGATGACAACATTATAGTGACTACATAATAACTACTACGAACAGTAGCTCACCGTAGTGTTCGAGGACCCTGACGGCCACCGTAGGACAAAGCCATTTTTGATATCGCTATGTTACTCATAAATTACAAGGGTCATTATAATAATAATAACGCAACAACATAATAATACAATAAATAACATTACAACATAATACCTTCTACTATTCGCAGCAAGTGAGGACCCTGAGGGCCACCTTAGGACAAAACCATTTTTATTGTTGTTATGTTACATATAAGTTGCACATTACTTTTTACTGCCCAATAGGGAGGAGAGATTTTCTTGATTACTTTTACCACATGGTTCATCAATCATTAAGGACTTCCAATTAATATGTTTTAGTCACACCTCTGAGTTTCCATGGGTAGTTGTATTGATCATTTGTTTGTTCAATTTAATAAATTGTTTACATATGATTATTCCAAATGACATCGGTGTCATTTGGAATAAACCTTATTATTTTTATACGCCTTGTTTTTTATATATTTTAGTTATCAGTCCTCAAGGACTTCAAACGGGTCGGTGTGGGTCACACCTGCGAGCTTCCAGGACCAAATGTATGTATTTTTCGGAGGTTTAAGGTAGTCAGGGACTTGGATATAACTCACCACTATTTGGAATAAAGGTTTCATTGAAGTTTGATTTCATGACATGAATTAAGAAAGGAAAATCGCCTGTTCAAAAGTTTGCGCCTAACTCCCCAATTTTCTAGTTTTCTATCCCTTAGAAGCCCACGATTCTAAGTAAATTCTTGTTTAGGTTGTCTATGTATTTGATTTGTAAAACTTGACTCTTCGTTAAGGTCTGACATGGATTTCTCTCAAGTATTATGATGGCCCTCAGTACCCAAATCTCCGTAAAGAAAAAAAAAACTTTGATTGAAGTGTAATATATATGCGTTGATTTTTTTTTTGAAAATTAATTGTTCTCATAGCACGCCCTTAAGTGGAGGCTGGACTTTCAATCTCTCCCTCACCGGCCTGACCTTGTTGGGGTCTTCTATTCAGTTTCTTAGCGTTTACTTTAACCATATTCAGTGAAACGGAAAATTATGTCCTGTCTTTACACAGTTTACAACCCTTTGTATACTTCTTTCAGTGTGGCTACTACTGTGATACAGCGCATGCCATCTGCGGAAACCCGGATATGCTTGAAGGATCTCTGGCTGCGTTTTTGCCAGATAAGGAAATTGCACCCCGTAAAACTTGGCGCCACCCTTGGAGAAGATCATATCACAAAAGACGAAAAGCGCAGTGGGAAGAGGGTAAACTTATTTTATTCTTAGGTCTAGAATTTTTGGACCCCCTCCCCGTCCTCCCCCGAGATTTCAACAAATACTGCATTTGGTATATTTGCTGAAAAGCACGTTTTTTATTATTCTCATTGCCAAATAAATAACAAATAAAAACAAATACTCCCCCTCTAGATTACAAAACATATATTGTTTATTTATTTAATGAAATAAGGCGCATTCTTCGCCTTATTTTGTTGTGTGACTTTAAGTTTCGTGACTTTGTGACTTTATTTAAATTATGACTATGACTCTAAAATCAGATTTAATATTTGGTAGAAAGGTTTTACACCCTGGGAGGGTGTAAAGAGAGAGGCTTTGAATAGGTTGGGAGTGAGGAGGAGCTTCAGTTGCTGTGTTGGACTCTGGCAGCTTGCTGCTGTGGTGATTTGTTAGTAGTAGTGGTAGTAGCAGTAGTAAGGCTTAAATCAAGGTTTTCAATATCCCAGCCATGCCCGTTTTTTTTAGTTCCAATAATAATTAATATATGCCTTTCAGCAGCTTTTTGAAATACTTTCAACCGTTTTCTACTTTCCCTCCCCTTGATGACATTTTACTTTAATTAAGGGGAGAGGCGATACAAATGCTTAAGGACTAGAAAGATGGAAGGTTTTTTAACATAAAAAGCCGTAGATTATTCAATAGGAGCGTATTTTGCGTCATCTTTTGAACTAGGATTTCTTAACAGATTTCCATTTTTTTTTGTACGTTTTTTAGGCTGCCTTTTAAGTTTGAGATATTTTCTGAGCATGTTGGGATATTTTTAATGTAAGATTTGTGGCGTTACTTACTAGCTTACTTAATATGCAAATTAATAGCTTGGTTACGTTGTTGCTGTCTGTGTTAAAAATGTTGCGTGTGCTGTTGCATTGTGAAGAAAATCGTGTTACGTTCTCATGATTGTTTAAGCCCAACAGTTTCCTGGGGAATGTAATCGGCATGAGAAAGGGTATAAAGATTTATGTCCGAGCGATCCTATAGTCGAAACCAAAGAGTATCTTATATGTTTAATTTGTAAGATGGGTAACTTGTGAGGCTGGGAACTGGCTCTAGTGTCGAAAAAAAAAAAAACACAGCCATCTAGCCTGTGGTGACACTTGGCATTTTTTCAAGCTTTGTGATCAGTTTTCTGTCAGGAAATGAGATCATATATTTATTACTACTTTTTTTTTTACTAATTACACTAATTCAATTATTTATTCTTATAATTGCGCTAAAAAAGCCTAGTGTCACCAAATGTTAGATGGCGTTAATAGTTTTTTTTTCGATACTAGCGCAAGTTTCAACCATGGGCGGATCTAGTGCAAAATCTTGGGGGAGGGGTCCAATGTGACAAGGGTGCTAATGAGCAAAATATTGGGGGGGGGGAATGTGACAAAAGTACCAAGAATTGACCTATTTGACAATTTTTTCTAAAAAAGAAGAGTGAAAAAAACAGGGAAAGAGGGCACCAGAAAAAAATTGCCAGTGGTTCCAACTCCAAGCTACCCAATACTCTTTGGTCAAACCCACTGACAAAAAGTATATGGTTTCTTATGTTACCATGTAATTAAAGGGGCAGCTATCTGGGTGCCTGAAATCTACATGTAATAAAGATAATACGTGCTAGAAACCTAAAAAACTGTGGATAAACAAGTACAAAATCTAAATTGATTGGTACCACAGGATTATTTCTTCTTGGCGTCTTTATTACTCGCGTTTTGTCTGTGGCCACCAGGGTTGCCACTCTAGTGATTTATCACAATTTTTAGTGTTTTTTTTTTGTATTGCCAAAAGTGAAAATTCACAAAATCAGCGCATAAATTACTATATTATTAAAGAAAATCACTACATCAACCATAAAATCACTAAATCTAGTATTTTTTTTTTTTTTTCTCACCGGGTGGCAACCTTGGTGGTCACACCTTTTGATTTTTTTTTTTCTCTCACCGGGTGGCAACCTTGGTGGTCACACCTTTTGATAGACAAAAGTAAAGGCTCAAAAAAATTACTAAATCATTACAAAATCACTAAAATCTAGTATTTTTTTCTCTCAACGGGTGGTAACCCTGGTGGTCAAACCTTTTGATAAAAAAAAGGTCAAGGCTCAAGAAAATCACTAAATCAACCACAACATCACTAAAATCTAGTGATTTTGTCTCTCACTGGGTGGCAACCCTTATGGTCACACCTTTTGATAAAAAGTCAAGGCTCAAGAAAATCACTACATCAGCCACAAAATCACTAAGATATAGTGATTTTTTCTCTCACCCAGTGGCAGCTCTGGTAGTCACACTTTTGGATAAAAAAAAAGTCAACGCTCGTGAATGATATGTATTACTTACTAATTCCAATGTTATGCTTGTACTGCAGAAGTGGGGAACTCTAGAAATTGGTCTGAAAATCCGTGTTGATACAGTTTGTGAAAAATTTGTTTTCAAGCGTTTTCTGTATCTTTGTCAGATTATTCTTATAGATAGGAAAACTGCTATTCCAAACTGTCATCTTAACGTATATCTAATCTTGCTTTTTGTATCCTGTCACCCAGGTGTCCTTAGCTCAAACACAAGGAATTTGGCACAATCTTTTTCCTTGTGGACATCTTTGGCAGGGTTGTCGGTCATTAAACAAAAAACACTAGATTAGTGATTTTGTGGTTGATTTAGTGATTTTCTTGAATAATCTAGTGTTTTATGTTCTTATTTAGTGATTATTATTTTAGGCAATACAACAAATCACCAAAAATAGTGATAAATTTTTAGGGGTGGCAACCTTGATCTTTGGTAAAAATTCAACAAATTTTAGGTAAAAATTGCCTCTACAATCACGCAGCAGCAGCATTTGCATCTATAGCAGCTGGTACGTTTGCGGGAACTTGTTTCAAGGGGAGGTGGTAACTTGGAAAAAATTCAGAAAACGCCGGTAAAAATATAAGAACAGTAAAACATATAAGAAAAGCGAGCAAAGGTAAAAAAAAACGAAAAAAAGTAAGGAAGAGAAAAAGAAAAACAAAAACAGAGTGGATGAATAAAGAGCACCGATGCAAGAGTTTTCAGTTAAATATGAAGTTTTCAAGTTCAGTGGGTTTATCAACGAATAAAAACATATATCTCAAATATTCGAATGTCTATTCGTGGACGCCACACCGAGAACCACAGTGTTTACATTTTGGGCATACAGGTAACATGATTAGTGCTTCTACTCTCAGACACAACCTTACATCTCAAAACTTCATGAACTTGAAAACTGAACCTGAACTTCATATTTAAAATATGAAGATTCTTCGGTTTAAGGGAGCGTGTATACGAGACTCGGTGCCTCACACGTCAAGTACTTGTGTGTCCTAGTGCTTTTCTAAGAACATTTTCCGTATGATTTGTTTGAATGGTCTGATATGAATATCGTACGAAAGTGAGATACTCTAGCAGAGTGGTTCCCAATAGATTTTGGGTCATGCCCCACCTAGGTATTTCTAAAATCATGGCGCCCCATCCTTGGTACTTAAATTTTGTTTTTCCAAATTTTACGTCTATTCGTCAGAAGGAAGCTTAAAAGGCCATTATCTTGGTACCTTTTTGGCTTTTCCTCTAGGCATTTTCTATACTAATGAAAAATAAAGCTTAAAAGGCCATTATCTTGGTACCTTTTTGGCTTTTCCTCTAGGCATTTTCTATACTAATGAAAAATAAAGCTTAAAAGTCCATTATCTTGGTACCTTTTTGGCTTTTCCTCTATGCATTTTCTATACTAATGAAAAATAAAGCTTAAAAGGCCATTATCTTGGTACCTTTTTGGCTTTTCCTCTAGGCATTTTCTATACTAATGAAAAATAAAGCTTAAAAGGCCATTATCTTGGTACCTTTTTGGCTTTTCCTCTAGGCATTTTCTATACTAATGAAAAATAAAGCTTAAAAGGCCATTATCTTGGTACCTTTTTGGCTTTTCCTCTAGGCATTTTCTATACTAATGAAAAATAAAGCTTAAAAGTCCATTATCTTGGTACCTTTTTGGCTTTTCCTCTAGGCATTTTCTATACTAATGAAAAATAAAGCTTAAAAGGCCATTATCTTGGTACCTTTTTGGCTTTTCCTCTAGGCATTTTCTATACTAATGAAAAATAAAGCTTAAAAGGCCATTATCTTGGTACCTTTTTGGCTTTTCCTCTAGGCATTTTCTATACTAATGAAAAATAAAGCTTAAAAGTCCATTATCTTGGTACCTTTTTGGCTTTTCCTCTAGGCATTTTCTATACTAATGAAAAATAAAGCTTAAAAGGCCATTATCTTGGTACCTTTTTGGCTTTTCCTCTAGGCATTTTCTATACTAATGAAAAATAAAGCTTAAAAGGCCATTATCTTGGTACCTTTTTGGCTTTTCCTCTAGGCATTTTCTATACTAATGAAAAATAAAGCTTAAAAGGCCATTATCTTGGTACCTTTTTGGCTTTTCCTCTAGGCATTTTCTATACTAATGAAAAATAAAGCTTAAAAGTCCATTATCTTGGTACCTTTTTGGCTTTTCCTCTAGGCATTTTCTATACTAATGAAAAATAAAGCTTAAAAGGCCATTATCTTGGTACCTTTTTGGCTTTTCCTCTAGGCATTTTCTATACTAATGAAAATTAAAGTTAAAAGGCCATTATCTTGGTACCTTTTTGGCTTTTCCTCTAGGCATTTTCTATACTAATGAAAAATAAAGCTTAAAAGTCCATTATCTTGGTACCTTTTTGGCTTTTCCTCTAGGCATTTTCTATACTAATGAAAAATAAAGCTTAAAAGGCCATTATCTTGGTACCTTTTTGGCTTTTCCTCTAGGCATTTTCTCTGCTAATGAAAAATAAAGCTTAAAAGGCCATTATCTTGGTACCTTTTTGGCTTTTCCTCTAGGCATTTTCTATACTAATGAAAAATAAAGCTTAAAAGGCCATTATCTTGGTACCTTTTTGGCTTTTCCTCTAGGCATTTTCTATACTAATGAAAAATAAAGCTTAAAAGTCCATTATCTTGGTACCTTTTTGGCTTTTCCTCTAGGCATTTTCTATACTAATGAAAAATAAAGCTTAAAAGGCCATTATCTTGGTACCTTTTTGGCTTTTCCTCTAGGCATTTTCTATACTAATGAAAAATAAAGCTTAAAAGGCCATTATCTTGGTACCTTTTTGGCTTTTCCTCTAGGCATTTTCTATACTAATGAAAAATAAAGCTTAAAAGGCCATTATCTTGGTACCTTTTTGGCTTTTCCTCTAGGCATTTTCTATACTAATGAAAAATAAAGCTTAAAAGGCCATTATCTTGGTACCTTTTTGGCTTTTCCTCTAGGCATTTTCTATACTAATGAAAAATAAAGCTTAAAAGGCCATTATCTTGGTACCTTTTTGGCTTTTCCTCTAGGCATTTTCTATACTAATGAAAAATATTGTATGAATACACTTATACGATGTATGACGTCATTGCAATACTATCATGCATCTTTTGTGCTCTTTAAATTCATTTGAATGCGACGTTATTCATGTGAAAAATCTCTTTTCGGCAAAATTAAGGGTCTCAAGTATAGTCAGCCGAAGGGTGCATGTCCTGCTCATGACCCACCAAATTACTGCCATGCCCTACCGGTGTGGCCAGCACCCCGTGTTGGAGATCATGGCTCTAGCATATTGAATTGGTCAATCGATATAGACAGTTAATCGATATAGACAGTATAATCGATATAGACAGTCAATCGATATAGACAGTATAGACAGTATAGACAGCACCCCATGTTGGAGATCATGGCTCTAGCATATTGAATTGGTCAATCGATATAGACAGTTAATCGATATAGACAGTATAATCGATATAGTCAATCGATATAGACAGTCAATCGATATAGACAGTATAGACAGCACCCCATGTTGGAGATCATGGCTCTAGCATATTGAATTGGTCAATCGATATAGACAGTTGTGCATCTCAGGCGAATTTACAGATTCATACATGAATAAACAGACAATATCTCTTGTAAAATATTAATTTTTTAAGAGGCCACATCATAAATGGTATACTGTGTGCAAAATTTGGTTCAGAATGGGACACATCACATCGCGCGGTTTGGGAAGTTTCCCAAAGCGTCACAGCAATAACTTCAACAGGTCTCCTGTACTCCCATCACAATGTGCTTAAAGTTTGCCATTGTGCACACGCCAAGGTGGAGTCATGACGAAATGTCTGTGACTGATCAAACAGTTCGTGGTAACGAACTGTAGTAAGGAGCGACCCGGCTCAATAGAAACCGAAACTCTAAAAAACAGAATTTTGATACCGATAGTTACATAAGAAGTTTCAAGGTCCTATCTACAAAAATGTGGAATTTTGTATTTTTTGCCAGAAGGCAGATCACGGATGCGTGCTTTTTTGTTGGTTTTTTTGTTGTTTTTTTTTCCCCAGGAGTAATCGTATCGACCCAGTGGTCATAGAATGTCGTGAGAGGGCTCTTTCTAACGGAAAATAAAAGTTCTAGTGCCCTTTTTAAGTGACCAAAAAACTTGGAGCGCACCTAGGCCCCCTCCCACGCTCATTTTTTCCCAAAGTCACCGGATCAAAATTTTGAGAGAGGCATTTTGTTCAGCTAAGTCGAAAACCTAACAACAATGTCTTTGGGGACGACTTGATCCCCACAGTCCCCGGAGAGGGGCTGCAAGGTACAAACTTTGACCATTGTTTACATACAGTAATGGTTATCATGAAGTGTACAGACGTTTTCAGGGATATTTTTCGCGTCGGGTTCGAATATATCGGGGGGAGGGGATTACGTGGGAGGATATTTCCATGGAAGAATTTATCATGAGGAAAGATGATTTCCATGAAGGGGGTGCAGGATTTTCTAGTATGTTTAAAAAAAGCAAAGAGAAAATGAATAATTTTTTCAACTGGAAGTAATGAGCAGCATTAAAACTTAAAACAAACAGAAAATATTACGTATATAAGAGAGTCCGTCTCCTCCACAATACCTTGCTCTTTAAGCTAAAGTATTTTTAGTAATTTCAATTATTTATTCTACGGCCTTTGTGATTCAGGGGTCATTCTTAAAGAATTGGACAAAATTCAAGCTCTAGTATAAAAAGCGAGGTATTGACGAGGGGGCGAACCCCCTCATATACGTAATAAAAATACACAAATATAGAAGTTCATTACGTAAGTTAATTCGTAAGGTACGTATATTTATTACTAACAAAAACCTTCGTAAAAAAGAAAAATTCGTGTTGCATTTTTAAGTAACCAGAAACTGGAAGGCAACTAGGCCCCCTCCCCCGCCCCTTTTTTTCAAAATCGTCAGATCAAAACTATGAGAAAGGTATTTAGCCAAAAAAAAAATAATGTGCAAATTTCGTTTTAATTATTCATGTGCGGTGAGCCAAAATCAAAACGTGCATTCATTCAAAAACGTTCAGAAATTAAATTTTTAAAAAAAAGTTTTTTTAACTGCAAGTAAGGAGCGACATTAAAACTTAAAACGAACAGAAATTGTTCCGTATAAGAATGAGGTTGTCCCCTCCTCAACGCATCGGTCTTTATGCTAAAGTTTTTTATTGTTTTAAAAAGTAGAGTTGTGACAGACTTAAACTTTAGCGTAAAGAGTGAGGCGTTGAGGAGGGGACAACCTCTTTCATATACGGAACAATTTCTGTTCGCTTTAAGTTTTAATGTCGCTCTTACTTGCAGTTAAAAAAAACTTTTTTTTTAATTGTATGTGTCCCAAAAACTCTAATGGACAGTATAGGAATTTCCCATACTGTATAATATTTATGCTGTGTCAGAGGCCTTACAAATAAACATTCGAATGGGGGTAAATCCATTTATGTAGACAGTGAAAAAAACAGGCACAAAAGTCCAAATATTCTGATCATTTATACAGCGACCGTTATAAGCAGAAATACTAAAATAATAATATTGAAACTAGCATATTTATACACAAAAAAATAAATAACTTTTCGGGTCATTCACAGAATAATGAACTTCCGGACTATTCACTAGATTTTTTTTAAGAGAGAGTGTCTTCTAATTGCAAACAAATTGTTGAGTTTATAGTTGTTTAAGTGGTTGGTCTCATTTACCCATACATACTACGTATTCTCGGCGTAATATATTAAATTACGTATGCTTTTCCAAGACCACACTGCTTTTCTATGACTAACCAATAAACGTTCAAATCGGGATAAATCCATTTATATAAACAGTGAAAATACGACGGCAGTGTGGTATAAGAAAAGGACACCTAATTTAAGGTTTTACGTCCTTAGAGTCTTTTAATACCAATTAGAGTCTTTAGCCTTTTAATTCCAAGACTGGCAAACGTAGGGATAGATGTCACCTTAGCTTGGAGAGAGAGAGAGAGGTTTATTTCAGATGTTTAATGACTAATAACTAGTCATTAACTAGAGGTTTAATGACTAATTTGATGTTGAAATACAAAAGATGTTATTATGCACTATTATATATTGTTGTAAAAAAAGGGACGAAAGAATTCTTATAGGGGTTTGTCCGAGCACGCACAGGCACAAGTTTTAGCTTCTGTCTTGTACGCCTGACTGTCAGAGCTTCCGGTGGTAAAATGTTACGGTGAGCAGGGTTAGACGGCAGCATTTTGCCAAGCCTCAGGATAAGGTCATCCAAACGGAGCTCCAAACTTTGGAGTTTTAGTGTTGCTAAGGCATCATGGTAGGAAATGTCTCTATTACTCAGTATGATTGATCATGGTTGCCCGTTTTTGGACTGACTCCAGTTCCTGCATTAAATCGGCGGTGACTTAGGGTGACTTGGTGTGGGAAAGGATAACAGAATAGTAGCATACTGCCACTGTTGCTATAGCCAATATGGCTCTACCATATTGTACATTGGGGCACTAATTTTCAATGAAAATAACAAAATTAAAAAAGTATTTTTCAATCCGTAGGGGAGAGCCCACGTCTCCCCTCATTGTGTCAAAGTGCATATCTCGCACTTTTTTGAGAATTTATTTAATTATTCAGTTCCTTTTCGGTATTTACCATAATACCTGAGCAGAAGGGCCGGGGACAAATATTAAATTGTTTATCTTTTTATTACTTTTTTCATCACGTTCCTAGCAGCAAGAACCAAATTGTTTTTCTGGCTTTTCATATTGTCTCTGGGGAATGTAGGGATTGAGAATTTCATGGAATTACTTAATTTCTGTGGCGTGTCCTTCCTTTTTTTCGCTTCATTGTTTTTTTTTAACCTGGTTAGGATAATTAAAAATACTTGTAGCGTCTTAGGAATTCCTTCCCTAGAAATAAAACAAAACAAGTTAACGTCTTGTATGCGTATATATTTCATAAGAAAAGCAGAACAGTGTATGTACACAACATATGTACATATGTACATATTTACATATGTACATATGTACATAACATTGTATACATATGTACACAAAAAATTATTTTTACAAAATTACCATTCGAGTTGGTTTCGAATCATGATTATCCTATTATGCTTCTTTAAAAAGTCTGTTCCCATAGGATCGTTTCCTTTATCTATTTTTTTAATATTTTCAAGGAATTTAAAGTTTTACCTTTGTAAATAGTGAGTTTCAGTTCGATTGGTTGATTATTTAAGTTTTATTTTAATTTAATTTATTAAAAACAACCTATAGTTGTTGAAGGGTTCAATACAACCGAATGGTACAGTAACCTGAGGAAGAAGAAGAAAAGGTTCATGTTAATAGTTCGCTCAAACTGGCCCTTCAAGCTTCCGGCTACGGGAATATTTTTCCATCATTGATGGTGAAATGATTTTCTAACTAAACCCGTTAAAACAATAATAAAATGATAAATTATTACAATCCCAGAGACCCCAAACTCTGAAACCCACCACTTGTGTACTTACCTTGTCTATAATGTGTTTTTTTCATTATTTATCCTCTGTCTGGAGTCGATCCATCTAAATAAGCAATCTTTTGGAAATTCAAACAGTGGCGTCAATTCACAAACATTTAGAGGGGTGATTTAGTCACTATCTAGTGGGGGCAAAATTGTCGTTTTCATCAAGTTTTCCAATGAAAGTACTATAAAGGTATTTCTCAATAAAAATACACTAAACTTGGGTATTTTTTTAATCTAGGGGGGCAAAAACAGAAGTGGTTACTGGTCTCCATGCTCCCTCCCCCTATTGACGCCACTGAATGCACTAGTAAATTTTTAAAGCTGCTAGCCCGGGGCATTTAGATTGTAATAAAACTTAGTAAACTTAAATTTTCGTATGAATGGCATGCAATAGACAACAGATAAATTCAGTACAATTTAACTCACAGCGAGCTAAACAGGATAGCTGTAGCGCCGAGCGAGAAGCCGTGATAGGCCGTTGGAAACTCACTTAAAGAGCAAGGCAACGGCAGTAAACAATTAAATTTAAATAAAAACAAGTTTTTTTAACTGTAAGTAAAGAGTGATATCAAAACTTAAAACGAACAGAAATTATTCCGTATATGAAAGGGGTTGTCCCCTCCTCAATGCCTTTCTCTTTACGCTAAAGTTTGACTCTTTCTCACAAATCTACTTTTTAAAAAAAATCTTTAGCGTAAAGAGCGAGGCGTTGAGGAGGGGACAAACTTCTTCAGTAGGGTTCTCTGATACGCTGAATGCGATGATGTGATTTTGGTTAAGATTCTGTTACTATTTGGGTGTGTTTCCACCTATTTTCTAAAATAAGGCAAATTTTCTCAGGTTCGTAACTTATATATTTAAAATCAGTATAAAAATGCGATTATTTTGATGTAACTATTGGTATCAAAATTTCATTTTTTAGAGTTCCGGTTACTATTGAGCCGGTTCGCTCCTAACTACAGTTCATTACCACGAACTGTTTGATGATCAAAATTCTTCTTCAATAATTTTATTAAGTTCTTAAAAATTTCCTCTAGGCTTCTCATACAAGCCTAGATGCTCAAGAAAACGCCCCAAGGTTTTTGGGGTTAGGATGCTCTTCCATACACTAGCAGCTATCGTTAACGCAAAAGTAATGTATACACTATTATTTCATTTAAAAATCCAATGCATGAAAACGATATATTTTTGCGAAAAAAAAGACAATTTTAGACATCTGAACGGGCATAGATCAAATCCTCTACTTGATTTCTCTACGTTTTTGTAGATTTTTTGTAGAAACGTGGAACTAAGTTCCATGTTTTTGTAGATAGAAGCTTGAAACTTCTACAGTAGGGTTCTGTGATACGCCGAATCTGACGGTGTGAAAAAAGTAAAGGCTCAAGAATATTACTAAATCACCACGAAATCACTAGAATCTAGTATTTTTTCTCTCACCGGGTGGCAACCCTGGTTGTCACACCTTTTGATAAAAAAAAAAGTCAAGGCTCGAGAAAATCACTAAATCAGCCACAACATCACTAAAATCTAATGATTTTGTCTCTCACTGGGTGGCAACCCTGATGGTCAAACCTTTTGATAAAAAGTCAAGGCTCAAGAAAATCACTAAATCAACCACAAAAACACTAAAATCTAGTGACTTTGTCTCTCACTGGGTGGCAACCCTTATGGTCACACCTTTTGATAAAAAGTCAGGGCTCAGGAAAATCACTCAGATCTTCGTTTTTCGTTAAGATTCTGTAACTTATAGTGGGTGTTTCCCCCTTATTTTCGAAAATGAGGCAAATCTTCAGAGTATCGTAACTGTTGATAGGTAAGACTAAACTTGATGTAACCTATATATTTAAAATCAGCATAAAATATGGTTCTTTTGATGTAACTATTGGTATCAAAATTTCATTTTTAGAGTTTCGGTTACTATTGAGCCGGGTCGCTCCTTACTACAGTTCGTTACCACGAACTGTTTGACATTAAAACTGCGTTTTCGTTACTGCTTTTTCAGGCAGCGTTACCCCTACTTTTTCCTTTTTCTGGAAGTCTCAGTTTCTGTTTGCAGATGGGGACATTTGCCAACCCTAGCTTTCGAAGACATTTTTAACTAACAGACATCTTGATGATGATGTTTTTTATTAAGTGATTAAACCTTTACATGTTAAATGTTACTGTTACTGTTACATGTTACTGTTAAATGTCTACAAACTAACACTACAAAGAAAGAAAAAGAAAAAAAAAACTAGAATAATAAGAGACATCCTAGAGTCTTTAAAAAATAACATACAAATGTAATAACACTCTTCTCATGTTTTCTGGTTAGACCAGATTCCTGGGTGTGATCAGGGTTCTAGACACCGTACACCTGGGTATTATTTAAAACCATGCGACTCAAGAAGTCCTTAAAACTTAAAACATTCTAAAAGAAAACTGTAACTTTTCATGCGGAAATTGTCAACCTTCAAAGTTTTTATCCCCCGATTAGAGAGATACGGACATTTTCCCTCCCTAGGTTGTGAATTTTATTGATTTTTTTTTTCAATGGAAAATACTTTTTTTGTATAGCTATTAACAAATTAAAAAAAAAAAAGAAAATTGCCTCCTCTAGTTTTTAAAAAATATCCCCCTTACATTTTCATGAATCGCCACTACTGCTTATCGTAACCTTTTCATCGAAAATCCTTGGAAGATAAATTATAAGAATAATATTAGTCTATAACTCGCACACATCAAAAAGATAATCCGTGGAGTAAAAAACAAAGGAAGAAGCGAAAAAGGTAATGAAGTAAGAAACTAAACCTGAAAAAAAAGAAAACAATACAAATCAACCGAAGATTGGGTGAAGTTCGTTGAAACTAGCAATATTCTGGAATTACAAAAATTTATGGAGACATGAGTCAGACTTCGAAAGAATCCGAATGAAGCCTCAACGCGTATCATGTTTTCTATCTCTCTCTTTTTTTCGAAAGTGCATAACTGTAAGATGTAAACTCAAAATCGGAAATTGTTTATTATTCTATTATTCTATATTATAATAAAAAAACACATTTTGCAAGTCAGGCCTGATAAGAGAAAATTGAACATCGTTTGGGAACGAAGAAAATTGCTGCGAATGCATTCTTATTTCAAAAAAGAATTAATTTTCTAGATTTGCACTCCGGAAGTCAATCTTGAGTCATGTAAAAGCCATACATCGACTTGCAAGTCTCATAGATATGGGTCATTTCCGGTGAAGGGTCAACCAACTTTTATTTTATTTTAGATGATTTTAAAAATATGTCAATACTCTCATCTGGGGGGGGGGTTGATTGAGGGCCATTGCCTTACTCTTAATAAATGACAAAGCATCTGAATAAAATGGCTGTTCTAATTTGAAAATAGGACCAAACCTCGTCGTGGTGCAGCCTAAGCCTTTTACCCTCTCTTTTATTTAGATCATTTTTACAAATGTGTTTGTGAAGACAAACACTAACCCAAACGGGGGTCAGTGGCGTGACTCTTTAAGCTCAGCTAGACTCGACCCAGCTCTGAATGGGTACCTGGAGAAATCCGGGGAAGTTAAACAGGAAGGTTGTGCGAAAGCACAGGATGGCTGGCCCCGACCCCTCATTGCACTTTCTTGCTGAGGGGCCATGGAACAGAGATCAGCACCGCCTATAGGGATTCTAAGATCCAATGCTGTATTTTTTAGTCAATACTCTCATTGGGGTGGGATTGATTGAGGGCCATGGCCTTACTCTGATTAAATGGCAGAAAATCTGATGAAAATGGCTGTTCTAATTTGAAATTAGGAGTAAACATAGTCCAAGTGCAACCTATGCCTATTACACCATACCAGAGGTCTGTACATAGCCAGGATTGTATTCCTCGCTTCAGGATGTTAGCCTGCTAGAAAAGATAGATTAGGATTAAAATTTGTTTTTAGATTAAATTCAATCAAATAGTTCTTTTAGTAGATGAACTTAACAAAAATAAAGTGTGTTTAAACGCATAATATGAAGGGAAAAAACGAGAAAGGCCGAAATGTACCATACATGTTTTAAGCTATTTTTCCCCGTTCTTCTGTTATTTTCGTAAGATCCCGTATGTGTTTGCGTTTGTGAAGAATTTTTTCCTAAGAAGCTCATTTGTACAAGTTTTATTTTAAAAATATCAGGCTGGAAAATAAGAAGAAATTCAAAGAATCCTTAACTACTTGAGTTACAAAAACCATTATATCTTATATCTAATCCCGATAAGGCACAGCTAAAAGATTTTCATTAATCTTGTTTCACTATATTTTGACGCCACGCAAGGTAAAAAAATAACTTTTTGTTTATATAACGCTGTTACATAATACTTGTTATATAACTTGTTGTTGTAGGCCTATAAATTTTTTTTTATTAAAAAATATTTCCACTAATTGGCTCCCTCCCCCAAGTAGTTTGCACCCTTTCTGAAATATAATTCTAATTCTACCTCGTTTTGTAACTCAGTCTGGTTCTCCCGAGTGTGGTGGTTGGCCTTTCAACAAATATGACAAATTAGGCTAAATTAATTTCAAAGTACTAAAGACATTCAAGTAAAAAATTCTCCCCCAGACCTTTTTAAGTCTGTGTATACCCGACAGCTGCGATTTTCTAAGGTTTGCGTTCTGGCTGCTTGAAAATGATGACACTTTTAGGGCAGTACCAACTTTTCGTCAGTGTTGTCATGTTGAACCGTGAAAATAAATAAGTAAAAATAGTTAGTTCAACTTGGCAACTCTGTTCGTCTGTAAAAAATCGTACCAAACGATTATCCCCCCAACATATCTCCCTCTTCTCAACCCCTTAAGCACTGGTCAAAGTTTGTAACTTGTAGCCAAACAAATAGGAAGTAGAAACAATAGGGAAAATCCTTTCAAGACAGTGAAAATCAGCTCTGTGAATATTTCGGTTATATGTCCAAGGGCTGTCTTCAGCACAATACGAGAACGAGAGAGAAAATATGTATTTATAAATAAACTTATATTAAATTGTGAAAATTAAAACTAATAATGTTTTTTAAAAACTTTTTTCTTGGCGTGGATCCTTGTCGAAATATCTGCTTATTTTTGCTTCATATTCTTCCTCTGGCTCACATTACCCTTGTTTTCTCGGCATTTGATTTTATTTTTCATTTATTAAAATTGTACATTAATAAACTCTTGGTCCCCAAAGACTAACATCTTCTAAAAGATGCTACAACTTTTTAAGGTTTGGTGTGATATATTTTTGGCTTATTTTTTCTGATTTTTTACCCTTATATCTTTTTTAATTTGAACCCACTACTAACAAAAACTGTACAGTTGCATATGAAGGCCTGTTTGTGTATTTGTCTCTTGTGAAGTTTACGGGAGGTCTTGTGAAGTTTTCAAAATCATGAAGTTTTTAGAGCAATACCACCTTTTCGTCAGTTTTGCTCCGTTAAACCATGTAAATAAACAAGCAAAACTAATTAAATATATTTGACAACGTGTTTTGTCCTTAAGATTTCATGTATCAAGAATCTGTTGACTCCCAAGACAACTTCACCTTCAAAGGAGAGCGACATATTTAGCTGATTTTTTTACCCTTTATATCTTTTTTATTTTGAACCCACTACTACCAGAAACTGTACAATTGCATATGTAGGCCTGTTTGTCTCTTGTGAAGTTTACTTCAAAATGCTAGTTTTTTTCTTTTTTTGTAAGGATGACTTGGCGCGGATCCTTGTCGAAATATCTGGTTATTCTTGCTTCATATTCATCCTCTGGCTCACATTACCCTTGTTTTTCTCGGCTATTTGATTTTATTTTTCATTTTTTTTTTTTCTTCTTCGTTTCATACATTGCGCCTATTTCGTTAAAAATTGAGTTCCCGACGGCTCCTACTCTTAGTCAATTTAACCAATTCAAATAACTAGATTTTATTTTCACTGTCCGTTGTGACGTACGGAAGGCGACAGAATTACTTACTGTAGATTTTAATTAACCAGAATATTTTTGTTTTCATCAATCCGCGTCTTCTATAATATCCACGGCTTATAGAACAAAATATATCGTCAACAGAAACGGTATGTTTTTTTTTATATCTTCAATTGAAACATTGCGTGATCCCTATAACTTGGCTTTGTTTTAAAATAAGATAATTATTTTGTCTTAATTACTAAATCTTGAAAATTTTATTTAAAAGCCTTTGTCGGAATTTGGTGTGCCGTTTAGTAATTAAGATCTTATTAAAGATTGTTTTTAAATTATGCGAATTTTTGTTCGAGCAAATGCTTGGCATTTACGCTCAATTTGTCCTTAATGGTAAGATAGGAAAACCAAACATATTTTAGAAAATCAGGAATTCAATTTTCAATGAAAAAGATTTACACGGTTTGTTTTGTAGTTGTTGTAGCAGACAGATTTAAAAAAAGAAAATGTGGATGAAAAATCTCCGAAAAAAGTAAAAACATATACCGCCAAAGAGCTCCAGAAGTGTAGTTGGCCGTCTTTAGTAATCCACAGACAATGAATGTTTGAATTTTTACGGACGGAAATTGTTATCCGTCTTAATTAATTAGTTTTCTTTATTTATCGGTTCAACATGGCAAGACTTACGAAAATGTAATACTGCCCTAAGAGCTTTCTAATTTTGGAATAGAGAAATTTTTGAACATTGCGTTTGGTTATTCACTCTAAGATTAACATGCTTCTGATTTACCAAACATTTTTAGCAAGCCTACATCCAGGAGTTTTGTTCTGGGGGGGGGAGATTACGCAAAGTTTACAAAACGTATAAAAAATCTGTTTATTTCCCTTTGGTTCCTTTTTTACAAGGTAGACATATTTTTTTTTTTGGGGGGGGGGGGGGGGTTCAGAACCTGGCGATTCCCCCACCCCCGAATACTCCCTTTCCCGTAAGCCCATTGCTGCTGCCGTTAAGGCAAAGAGTGAGGTTAGAAAGGGGCCTGATTTGGAAGTAGGAACTCCGTGTTTAAAATCAAATCAACGTTTTTTTTGTATTTTCTATTTTCTTAAATATTTATTGCGAGTTTTATTAGGAAAAGCTATTGAGAGCTTTATCTTTAGTTTTGGTTTTGGCGCAAACAATCCTGTATAAACATAAGGCAACGTTGGTCAAATCATAGTCTACTTGCTAACAGAGAGGGGAGAGGGATACTTCAGCATCAAGATTATGTAAAGGACCTCCTAAGAAATACCAGACTTAAAAATATATCTTTGACGCCCCCCCCCCCGCCAGAAAAATTTTCCATAATGATCCTGCATCTGCATACCTGCATTATAACTAATTAATATAATATATTGATGCATTTATGTAGAGTATTATACATGTTTTGTTTATCTTCCAAGCAGAAGGTTGAAGGACTTACCTTACCTCACCGCTAACCTCTTGTCTCATTCAGACCCTTCTTGAAAAGCATTTCCTTCGTTTCCAGGGTGTAAGTCATAACACTCGTCACTAAATCATTGAATTGTTACATATCTTGTTACTATCTTGTTACCATATCTTGTTACTAAAAATCCATCGTGGGATTAAGCTGATTTTTCTGAATATTTTGGTGTAAAAAAAAAAAAAAAAATTGTGTCAATTTCCCCGAGGTTTGGCCATTTTTTTCGTATCTTTCCTCCACTACTACTAAAAATCCAGCTTGATTTCCAGGCATGATTGAACTTAAGGGGGATCCGGGCTCAAAATATTTTTGGTGTTCTGGATACTTAACAAAATGAATTCATTGTTTGAAATAGAAGGATGGCGAAACAATCCAGGGGAGATACACTAAGAAGGCTAATGGGCTAATCTTAGAATTTGACAATTTTCATGAACTTATAGACCTGAGATTGCAAAAATATATTTATTTTGGTACCCTTGGTACTTTAAGAACTAGTGGAAGGGCTACTAGTGCTTCCACTCAGGACCGTGTCTAGTCATAGAGGGGTACTTGACCCCCCCCCCCCCGCCTGAATGTATTTTCCAACTTGTACAAAAGGATATCCACTTTTACTGGAAATGTATACCTACTAAGAAAGAGGGGAGAGCGAAACTTCAGTTCCAAGATTGATGTACATGACTACCAGAGAAAGGACCCATGCCTTGAGTGAAATATTTTTGTTTTGATGTCCTTGGTACTTTAAGATCTAGTTGAGGATTAGATGCAGTCAGTAGCTTAAAAATCTCCCCAGGCTCACAGAAAAAAAATTGATTTATCTGAAAATAGAAGAACTTCTTAAAATATCATTAAAACATTTTTGTTTGGTCGCGCTGGTCGGAACAATTTGGCAAATAGCTGCACGATTCCGAAGTAAACATTTGACAACAACGGCTCATTTGTGTTTTTCTAGTGTTCATAATCGGAAAAAAATGGAAAATTGAATAAATTTAAAATTTTGAGTTATATTAATATATTTATTAACTGATCGAGATACAGGCTCAATTTTTAAGGGAAAATGAAAAAATATTTTTGCTGAAGTTCTACAATTTTTTCTAGAAATCCTCTTCCTCACTATACCCGAATAGGTGCCTAAAAATAGTATTTGACAGATCTTGTCAAGAATCACGTGAAGTGCTGTGTAATTAGTGTCCTGTTTGATTGAAAAAAACATTTTGAAGCTTCTGGCCAAAAGATTATTATTTATTTATATTTATTTATATTTTATTATATTTTATTTATTATATTTATTTTTCATTCACGTTTTTTCCACTAAATTTATGTTAAGTTTCCCAGGAAATCCAACCGTTTTTCTAAAATTTTCATATTTGAAAATGGAAGCATTGGTTGCTGGAGCATCTAACCGCGCGGGACGGCTTTACGTTTTAAATTTACGCTTGTATCCGCTTTAAGTCTCGGATTTCCCTGGCGTTAAGAATCTCTTACTCTTTTTAATTTCGTAAAATTCGACCATTTTCTTTGTAAACTAATATATTTTGGAATTTAACCAGACCCCCTTTCTTGTATATATATGGCAGTAATGTATGCGCTTTTTATTCCATTACTTTTTTTTCTTAAAATAAAAAAATTAAACGCTGCCTGAAATCAAGAAAAGTTTAAATGCAAAACAGAAAGAAGATATTATCTAGCTTTTCTTGTCCCTTTTCTTGATTTTTTAGTTTTTTCTATATCAAAATGTTTCAAAAAAGTACAGTACATGAAGCAGTAGAGGAATTTAAACGTAAAATCCAGACTTTCTTGTTCCCTGAGACCATAGAAACAAAATTAAATTTAGAAATAATATACAAGAAGAAACCAGACACGGAAATCCTTACACACTCACGAATGATTCAATCATAAATAGAATTTAACACAACTCTATTCAGGATGTTTATGGACGAGAGAGGGCTAAATATGGGGAAAGTTTATTATCAGCTTCAAAATAGGTACTTGTTAATTATTCAGAACACACTCAAGAATTTTGATCTTTAGATCTGTAAAACCCAGTTTCATATCAGTTTCATGCTTGGGGGACAGAATACATTCAACTTATGTAATTTGGGCTACATGTTTACACATTAGGGTTTGGGGCAAAATATTTGGACAGCGTGAAGTTAGAAAACAATTATTACTTCATGATATGCAGAATAATTAACCCAAATACATAGCTTAAAGTATATAAGTCCAATGTCTCCTGTCACCCGTCAGTTGTCTTTGTGGCTATGAAACCGGTTTTTCTCAGATCTTACATTCAGATCAAAAACTTGATCTGAATAATTAACATTTGCCTCGAAATAACCAAAGTCTGTATTTTTTTTATCCTGAACCCCTAATCCGTATCCCCCCCCCCGATTTTAAGGAAAAAGTGGCATGGGACGGTATTGACTTTTTATACTGATTCTAAATATATAAAATTCTTTCAGTTTATTGTTACCCACCCAAAACCAAAAATCTCAGAAAATTTGCCTGATTTTTGAAAAATGGGAAACACCCCCAAAAAGCAAGAGATCTTATTGAAAATCCTTTTATCTGATAAATCATATCTGAGAACCCTACCACAGAGGTTCAACCTCCAATCTTCAATCAATCAATCAATCAATCAATTTATTAATACTAAAAGAAAAACTATTACAAAAGTAAATCAATTAATAGGCCCAAGAAGCTTTGCTTGTAACGGGCCACAGAGAACAAGAATAAAACACTTTTATGAAATATATACAAGAAAAAAAAAACAAAAAAACATTGGAACAAGACAAGGACATTTAACAGATAGAAGATTTAGAAGGAGATTTAACATATAGCTGAAAATGATTTTAAAAGAAGAGAAGTGACATACAAATTGGGATAGAATTAAACAGAGAGACAAAAATTATTGAATTGGAAAGACCCGACGAAATAATGCCTTTGCAGAAAGAAAAAGAGGGACATCCGAAGGGATGGAGTTCCATAATAGAATTGACTGATATACAGGAGACCTCTGAGCTGCTGTAGAGGATCGTTTTGGTAAAATAAATCGTCGAGAAGAATTACGCAAAGAAGAAAAGTACCTACCTGAGCCTGTCCTTGAGAAAACTGCTGCAGGGTCGGTGGAAGAGTACCTAGAAAAGCAGAATGCGCTAAATAAAGAGTATTTTTACCTATAATATGATCCAGCGGAGCTATTCCAGTATCATTGTAAAGATCAGAGGAAGGGTAAAGCCGAGGGAGAAGAAAAGTAGCCTTCAAAATGTGGAATCTCGCCTTTTTCTTCAGAAGAAACACCGTCGGTGCATGTTCATTTGTTTTTTGTTTGTTTGTTGTTGTTTTTTTGTTTTTTATCAAACCGAATGTTCAAGATAATTGGGGGGGAACTCGTTCAAACGTAAATTTAAAGCTCTTTTTTAAGTGACCATACAGATGGGGCCAGCAGAGAGTCTTGTTTCTGCCTTTTTAAGGCACCCAACTACGACTTTCCCCAAGAACAATATTTTACGTTTCCTGTTAAAAAAGAAGCAATAGGACACTGTGTAAGTGCTGGATTCAACCAAGTTGATTCGCTTTATTTGTAATGAAATTGGTTACGTTTAGTGATCTGTAATTGCGTATCTGCTACGATGAGGGGATTGAGTTTTTATTTAGGTGGGGATAGAATAGATTCCTAAAAATATATTTTAATGTACAAACATGTCGAAGAATTCTACTTTAGAGGTTTCTAGCTCCTGTCTGCGAAAATGTGGAATTCTTTTATTTTTGCCAGAAGAAAGGTCATGGATACACCTTTATTTGTTGTTGTTTTTTCCTGGGGTGGTTGTATCGATCCAGTGGGCCTAGAATGTCGGGAGAGGGCTCATTCTAATGGAAATTATAAGCTCTAGCTCCTTTGCTAAGGGACCAAACACTGGAGGACAACTATGCCCCCTCCCACGCCACCTTTTCCTCAAAATCGTCGATCAAAATTTTGAGACAGCTCTTTTGTTCAGCATAGTTGAAAGGTTCAATAACAATGTCTTTGGAGATAAAATGACCCTATTCAGTCCCGGAGGAAAGGCTTTAAGCTTTACAATTTGTCCAAGGTTTACATACAGTACTTGTTAGTGAGGAGTAGCCTATGAGTACATTTTTCGGATGGGAAGGGGAGGTTGAATTTTTTACTGGGAGGATTTTGTATGGGGATAATTTCAATGGAGAGGGAAGTTTCCAGGGGGTGAACTTTTCAGGGAAATTTTAAACTGGGTGAATTTGCCAGAAATCCTTTACGAAATTTCTTTATATGTCTTTCTTTCTCTTTGCCGATTCAATCTTATGCGTGGAGATGTTAAAGGTAATTGTCCAGGGTAAATTTTCACCTAGATTGAATTGCCCAGAGGATATTTCTGCGTGGAGGGAGATTTCGCCGTGGATGTGGAGCCAGATATCCTGGCATTATTAAAAAAAAAACGATCAGAAATTAAATTTTAAAAAAGCAAGTTTAACTGAAAGTTAGGAGCAACATCAAAACTTAACATGAACAGAAATTATTACGTATATGTGGGGGTTACCCCCTCCTCAACACCACGCTCTTTACGCTAAAGCATAAATTTTGTCGCAGTTGTTTAAAAACGACTCCTGAAACACAAGGGTCGTCCAGTTAGAACAACAAGCAGCTCGTTCTCAAGTGCCGAAAAACTTTAGCCTGAACAGCTAGGGGTTGAGGAGGGTGCAATCACCTCATATACGTAATAGTTACTATTTGTTAGTTTTAATGTTGCCTCTTACTTTCAGTTGAAAAAAACGTTGTTTTTTTTACTTAGCAAAGCTTAGAGACAAACATTTTTCTAAAGGCATTGGACAAAGTATGTGAATTAAAGTAGAAATAAGTAAAAATGAAATAAATCAAAGGATTTAAGGGAAATTACAACTTATTGGTAGGGTGTAAAGAGGAAGGCTTCGAATAGATCAAGCTGGAAAAGTGTGCGTAGCTGTGTTGGCCTCAGACTGTTTGGTGCTGCTGTGGGTTGTTAGTAGTAGTATAAATCATAGTTACTATTCCTGAATCGAATTCAAACTGATTTTTGTTTCTAGCTTGTCTTTTTTCAATGTTTGTTTTTAACTTTTTGGTTACTATGGAGATTGGTTTGTTGTACTAGTTTGTCCCTACGCAGGGAAGCTATGGTAATATATAAAATATTCATGTAAATCTGAAATTCTTCGCACACACGTCCAGATTTGATTGATATTGTAATGTTGGACTCCCTAACGAGCTGATATGGATAGAAATCCTTTTTAAAATACACTACTTTGTTTAAATATAACGTTTTCAACTATACTGTTTCCATTTTGAAACATTGTTTTTCCCAGAGGGGTTAAGATTTGAAAAAAGTTGGTGGATTATTTCTTAAGGGCAATTCCTTAGGGGGGGGGGTAATAATTCAAAAAGTGTTTTTACCATTAAAAAACAGTAATAATTATTTCCTGGAAAACGATTATTTTCTTAAAGCCACCTTCTGCCTCACCGCATTTGATTATAATATCAATAATTATTCCTTTCAGATGATCATTACTGTGATATAATTCGAGAGATATCACCCTATAATGCTGGACGAAGACTTCCCGATTTAGTTGATATGGCAATACTGGACTTCCTAATGGGGAATATGGATAGGCATCATTATGAAACGATACGTGCTTTTGGAAATGATTCAGTTCCTATTCATTTGGATCATGGAAGGGGTTTTGGACGCCCAAAGCACGATGAAATCTCTATTTTGGCTCCTCTTTATCAGTGCTGTATTGTTAGAAGAACAACTCTTGCAACATTGCTTCGGTAAATATTTTTTTTCGGTAAATAATTCGGTAAATATTTTCGGTAATTTCGGTATTTTCGGTATAATTCGGTATAATATAATTCGGTATTTTCGGTAAATATTTTTTCGGTAAATAATTTTTTTTCAATTTAATATTGGTAAATATTTGGACTTAAGTTTGCTTTTATGTTCTTGTCCGTGCTTTTGTTTAAAATATTACACCCGTTTTCACTATTTTTTCATTTTTTATAAATTGCTTCAGTAAATTTATTTTATATCTTACTCTGCATAATTATAATTCTCCGTTGCGCCCATCCAAAACCTGACAACAATCACTTGACAGTATATAATTGTTGACAGTTTCTCTAGGGCGCTTTTGCAGTCAAATTTGATTGGTTTCAGGTACTGAAATGAGTTTTTTTTCAGTTTTATGTCTGAAGCCTAAAGGCAAGCGAGTATATCTTGTTATAAAGTTTGTATACTGTCTTTTGGTTTCGCTACAAGATGATGATTGTAACGTTGTTTTGGAAATATACATTTTCAATCATACAGCAGGGATCAAGTTGTAACTTACATACTTTGGGGGGGGGGGGGGGGTTTGCGACTTATAATTGGTGTCTGGGAAAGCTTCAAACTATTGTTACTCTCTGGTTAACACGAAATATATAAACTATTTCTTATTTTTATTTACTGTAAAATATTTTGTTTGCTTAAATCTTCAGAGTCAATTAAGGGTGATACCCTTAAATCGCCATGATAAATTGAATATACTTTTCAAGGTTGGTATACTCAATTTGGTGCTATTAACGTTTGAAGTTAGAGTACCTAAAATAGCGTTCAATCCCTATCTACCACTTATAATAACGCTTTTATCATGAAAGATGATGGAAAAGTCGATCTAAACTACGATTTCACTTTTTTATCCCTTCAACAAATAAAAATAAATTAGCACAGTAAAATAAATTGAAAAATATCTAAAGTAATTCCTGAGACCACACTGGCTGAGCATAACAAGATAAAACAAGAGCTAAGAGCTCATATGGCACTTGTGACGAGGCAAGAAGAGCTAAGAGCCAAGAGATCATATGGTACGAGCTCTAGCAAATTTCTATGAATCAATAGATTGATTTAAAAGGAAAATAAGAGGCTTAATGCTGGTCAGGATTTAAAATAAGAGCTCTGAGTCACGATGTCCTTCTAAATATCAAAATTCATTAAGATCCGATCACCCACTCGTATTTTATAAATAACTAATTTTTTCTAATTTTCCCTCTCCCTTTAGCCCCCCTGATGGTCGAATCTTGGAAAACGACTTAATCAAGTCAATTTGTGCAGCTCCCTGACACGCCCACCAATTTTCATCGTCCTAGCACGTCCAGAAGCACCAAACTCGCCAAATCAATGACCCCCCCAACTCCCCCAAAGAGAGCGAATCCACTACGGTTCAGTCAATCACGTATCAAGGACATTTGCTTATTCTATCCACCAAGCTTCATCCCCATCCCTTCACTCTAAGTGTTTTCCAAAATTTTAGGTTTCCCCCCTCCCTACCCCCCCCCCCCAATGTCACCAGATCCGGTCGGAATTTAAAAAAAGAGCTCTGAGACATGATATCCTTCTAAATATCAAATTTCATTGAGATCTGATCACCCGTTCGTAAGTTAAAAATACGTCATTTTTTCTGATTTTTCAGAAATAACCCCCCCCCCCCCAACTACCCCAAAGAGAGCGGATCCGTTCCGGTTATGGCAATCATGTATCTAGGACTTGTGCTTATTTTTCCCACCAAGTTTCATCCCGATCCCTCCACTCTAAGTGTTTTCCAAGTTTTAGGTTTCCCCCTCCCAACCCCCCCCCCAAATTTCATCAGATCCGGTCGGGGTTTAACATAACAGCTCTGAGACATGATATCCTTCGAAACATCAAATTTCATTAAGATCTGATCAACCGTTCGTAAGTTAAAAATACTTCAATTTTTCTATTTTTTCCGAATTAACGGGCCCCCACTCCCCCCCCCCCAGATAGTCAAATCGGGAAAAAGACTATTTATAATTTAATCTGGTTTGGTCCCTGATACGCCTGCCAAATTTCATCGTCCTAGCTTACCTGGAAGTGCCTAAAGTAGCAAAACCGGGACCGACAGACCGACCGAATTTGCGATTGCTATATGTCACTTGGTTAATACCAAGTGCCATAAAAAACTCGGATAAGACGAGGGTATTTACAGACAATATACCCTCTATATCTGTGTAGATATATTTGTAAATATCTTCGTTTTTTTTCTCATCTTAAAAAGATCTAAAAATGAGAGAGGCCTTTTTGGGAAAGTTCTTAAAAATGTTATGAACAGGTTTTGTGTCTGTGCTTTTTTTTTTGCCTGGGCACGGAGCTTATTCTTTAAAGGTACACATGAAGCTCCCATGTACTGCTCTTGATCTACATTCTCCTTATAATCGTCTTGTTATTTTTTTTTCTCTGGCTAATTTTTTTGTTTTGAATTTTTTGTATTTTTATCCCCCCCCCACCCGAATGACGCGGTCCTGAATCAATCATTTGACATAGATTTTTAAAATTAAGTTGTTTTTTCATCATTGTTTAAGGAAGTATCTCTTCTATTTTAGTTTCTGCTGTTTCACGATTGGTCTTTATAAATTGTCTTTCTGACTTTTATCTATATCTTTTATTCATTTTCCTGCACTTAGTATGGCTGAGCCGAGGTCTCGGCCTAAACATCTACATTTTCATCTTTCGAACTGGCTGTGATTTAATTCGTTTTTCTTTGTCCCATTTTTTGTCCAATTCTCCAAAAATTTTCCAATTGCCAAAATTTAGGAAATTGTCCCAATTTTTTCATGTTGTCCTAAAAATACTTATTTTTTTATTCCCTGCTAATGTTTCCATTTCCAATTGTAGATCTGTCCCAATTCTCCAAAATTTTTCTAATTGGAAAAACTTGGGAAATTGTCCCAATTTTTTCTTGTTTTCCTAAAAACTCTTACTTTTTTGTTCCCTGCTTATATTTCTATTTCGAAGTGTAAACCTTCTTTACAACTAGCTCTTGTGGCTTATGACCAAAGGCCCGAATCAGCAAATCACTAATGAGGCTCTTCTTTCTCCTTAGAGTTTTCTCTAATGACGATGGATCAAAGGATTAAATATTTAAGAAGCATCTTTGATATATTTTCTGCTGATTATTGGTAGTTTTTATTTCATCTTTGTTTCTTCGCTCTATTGATTTTCTGGGGGGATTGAAGTAAAAAAAATGTTCTTTTATATCTCTTATATACTAAAGTGGAGTGGAGGGGGGTTAGAGGGCACGAGTCTTCCACTATATTTTTCTTTTCATTAAAAATGTCTTTTTCATATTCCTGTTCTTTAAAGCAGAAAAAAACTGCCCCCATCCTTCTTTTGAAAAATAGTTTATCCCCCACATTTTTGTTAATTGACACCGAAATGCTAGTTAAATCACAGCCAGTTCGGAAGGTGAAAATATATATATTTAGGCCGAGACCTCGGCTCAACCATACTAAGTGTAGAAAAACGAATAAAAGATATAACTAAAAATCCGAAGGACAATATATAGAGACAAACCAAATAGTTGCTCAAAAAATTTTCCTAAACATGAGTGGCTAATGTGTTTACACAACAAGCATTACTCAATTGAGTACAATGTTACATTGAGCTGGTGTTCCAGTTTTCATTCCTATGCATGTGGAGATTTCAAGCTGTTGCTAAAATACGGTTCCTATTCTTGACATAACTATGTTCTAAAACCCTACTGGCTATACACGGTATTTGACAAAAAAAAAACGAGACAATACAGTTAAAAAAATAACCAGTTTATTCTGCTTTGTCACAGTTGACTTTTTTTTAGTTTAGTTTTAAAGTTTAAAACTAGTTTAAAATTAAAGTTAGTTTGAAAACTAGTTTTAAAATTAAAACTAGTTGAAAACTAGAACCAGTTAAAATAAAAGTTTAAAGTTGTTTAAGTTTAGTTTAAGTTTTGAGGACGAGTTGGCGGGGTTCTGTGCTGAAATATCTGCTTATGTTTTCTTTTGCCTCTTTTTTGTCCACTGGATAAAAATCCCTTATTTTCTTTTTTATTTTTTAATTATATTTTCTCATTTTGGTCAGTTGTCCTATACTTGAGTAGTTACACTTGGATTATAACTTAGTTGAGTACAACTATAAGTCGAGTGACTGCTCGAATTATATCTCGATTTTGATTCCGTCAACTGAATTTTTGTTCCAATTTTAAATTCATAGTTCACTGAATAGCTCCTCAAATTTTATTTCGTTTTTTATCTCATTAACGGTATTTTTGTCACTTTTTTAAATTTATAGTTCGTTGAATAGCTGCTCAATTTTTTTTTTCGTTTTTTATTCGATAACGAAATTTTGTACCTGTAGCTGTAATTGTAGCTTGTTGAGTAGCTGCTCAAATTTTATTTCGCTTTTTATTTCGTTAACGGATTCTTTGTTTCGGTTTTTAATTTATAGCTCGTTGGGTAGCTGCTTATTTCGTTTTTTATTTCATTTCCGAAAGTTGTGTTCCGGTTTTGAATGTATAGCCCGTTGAATAGGTGCTCAAATTTTATTTCAATTTTTATTTCATTAACCGAATTTTTGTTGCAGTTTTAAATTTATAGCTGGTTGTGTAGCTGCTCAAATTTTATTTCGTTTTTTATTTCGTTAGCGGAATTTTGTTCCGGTTTTTAATTTATAGATCGTTGGGTAGCTGCTTATTTCGTTTTTTATTTCGTTAGCGGAATTTTGTTCTGGTTTTTAAGATATAGCTCGTTGAGTTGCTGCTCAAATTTTATTTCTTTTTTTTTATATGGTAATGAATTTGTCCCGGCTTTGAATTTATAGTTCGTTGAGTTGCTGTTCAATTTATTTTCGTTTATATTTCGTTACCGAAAGTTTTTTTTCCGGTTTTGAATTTATAGTCCGTTGAAAAGCTGCTCAAGTTTTATTTCGATTTTTATTTCATTAACCGAATTTTTGTTCCAGTTTCGAATTTATATTTGGTTGTGTAGCTGCCCATGTTTTATTTTTATTTTTTACTTCGTTAGCGGTAGTTTTACTTCGTTAGCTCAAATTTTGCTTCGATTATTATTTCATTAACTAAATTAATTCCAGTTTGAAATTTTAAATTTCATTGTACCGAATTTTTGTTCCAGCCTCGAATATATATTTGGTTGTATAGCTGATCAAATTTTATTTCGTTTTTTATTTCGTTAGCGGAAGTTTGTTTCGGTTTTGAATTTATAGCCTGTTGAAAAGCTGCTCAACTTTTATTTCGATTTTTATTTCATTAACCGAGTTTTTTTTCCAGTTTTGAATTTATATTTGGTTGTGTAGCTACTCGAATTTTATTTCGATTTTTTTTTGTTAACGGAATTTTTGTCCTGGTTTAGAAATTGAACTTCGTAGAGTAGCTGCTCAAATTTTGCTTCGTTTTTAATCTGTTAACGGAATTTTAATTCTGGTTTCAATTTATAGCTCGTTGTCTTTTTGTTCAAATTATACATCGTTTTCTATTTCGTTAACGGAATTCTTGTTCCGTTTTTGAATTTTTAGTTCGTTTTGTAGCTCCTCAATTTTTACATCGCTTGCTATTCCGTTAACGGAATTTTTGTTCTGGTTTTAAATTTTTATTTGATCGAGTAGCTGCTCAAATTTTATTTTGTTCTTTATTCCGTTAACTTTCCGGTTTTAAATTTATAGTTTGTTGTGTAGCTGCTAAAATTTTTCATCATTTTTATTCCGTTAGCGGAATTTTTGTTTTGTTTTTAAATGTTTAGTTTGTCTAATGTTTAGTTTGTTTAGTTTAGTAGCTGCTCAAATTTCATTTCCTTTTTTATTCCGTTGACGGAATTTTTATTCCGGTTATAATTTTTATTTGATCGAGTAGCTACTCAAATTTTATTTTATTCTTTATTCTATTATCGGAATTATTATTCCTTTAATGGAATTATTGCTCCGCTTTTAGATTTTTAGTTCAGTGACAGGATTCTCAAATTTTATTTCGTTTTTTTTTCATTCCTTTAACGGAATTTTGTCGCGGTTTTTAGTTCGTTGAATAGCTGCTAAAATTTTATTTCGTTTTTTATTCTGTAAACAAAATTGTAGTTCGGTTTTAAAAATTTTCATTTCGGAAAGTAGCTGCTCAAATTTTATTCCATTTTTTATTCCGTTAATGGAATTTTTGTTCTGTTTTTTAATTTTCATTTCATTGACTAGCTGCTAAAATGTTAATTCGTTATTTATTCCGTTTGCAGAATTTTTTTCCGATTTGGAATTTTTATTTAGTTCATCAACTGCTCAAATATACATGTGTACAATATAGTAGTTGCTTAGACATTAAAACTTCCTTATTTTCTTATCTGTTTTTCTCGTTCCATTTTGATTTCCATCTTTCTTCCATTTTTCTTAAAATTTGTCATGTCATGAATTGTTGGATCCTAGTTAGAGATGTGATCGCCTTTGTATGAATGAATTAGTAAATTTGAAACTTTTCCAAAAACTTCTGTCATCTAAAGAAAAGTTACAGATGTAAAAAAATTGATAAGGTGCTAAAAAACTTTTTATTTATTATGTTTTTTAACAGTGACATGAGGTTAGAGAAACGCCTAAATAAAACTTCGATAGACATGTTCAAGGAAAAACTTCCATAAAACCCTGATTACAGTTTGATTTCTTTTGTTCAAGTTTGTTACTTGTAGAGTCTAAATAAGTGACATTAAGGGAATAAAAAGTAGATTTTAGCTGTACTTTAGACCTAAGATGGATCAAGAGGCAAAAGATGCTGAGGTGGTTTTAGGGGAAGGACAGAGTGGGGGGGCACTTGCTCTGGGCACAGTAATTGTAGGGGCCCAAAATTGTGAATAAATAATCTAGATTAGATTTTGTAATTTTTGAATATATTTTTATTAATTTCAATTTGTATCAATAATAAAATTCAAATAATTGATAAACATTTAATAGGTAAACAATAAATTAAAAATATTTAAAAATATTAATTGATAAATTGAAAATAATTTTGTTAATAAATGAATTTTTTTTTAAATTGAACCTGAAAATTTTGTGAGGGACTGGGGGGAGGGGCTAACCAAGATTTTGTTCTGGGCGCAAGAGAGATCAGAACCGACACGGAAAACATGTCTTTATTTCGTTTATTTTTGTGCTTTAACTCTTTGAAATATGATTATGAGTAAAGATGGCATTAAGTCCACACAAGACACAAGGCTATAGATTCTCTGGGTACCATTTCTCTACTCAACATTTTTTTGGACCTCCCAAAGGACCAGACCAGATTATCAGCATTAAGGATACTATAACTATAAAGTGATTTATTTTCTCTCTAAAAATCATGAAATTTCTCAGGACTGACACAATTTCAACACTGATACGAGAATATACCTGCTTGGTAATCTCAAAGTTACCCGTCTTTTTTTCATTATCGTATGTATTTCAGTACTGTTTTTAATTCAGTGGATTTTATTCACTATGTTTATTACCCTGTGTGTCATTTTTTTATAATATATTTTGATTCTTCGACATATAGTCACATACTTAAAAAAGAATTTGATATTTTTTTTTAATTATAAAATGTTTACAATTATTGTCGCAGCTTTCCTCCAATTTGTCCATTTAGGACGGTGAATTTCTAATAAGTAATATAAGGTTTTAATTTTTTTATACCAAGAAATGACTAACTAGAATGATAAAGCCAAAATGAACACCATACTTTTGAGCTTCTTCTTTTAAAATTTTATTTAAAAAATTTAGTAACATTTAACAAAAGTGAAACTCCATATGAAATCTCTCAGGGTATACGACGAAACTTTATATAGCTGGCAGCACTTACACTATAAAACATTTTTCTGTTTGCTAAGATTCGTATATTTATTAATTTTAATTTGTAAGTTTGTCAAATAAATTCTTAAGTTTTTTCAGATTAACATTCGTTGGGCTTCAGACATTCTATGCTTTTGGCAGTAGATCGTCATGAGAGAGGAGGTTGTATAGGGGTCCATCAGAGTAGGGGCAATTTTTGACATTTCCTATATTTTATCATCATTTAATCGGTTAAATGGTGAGGGAACAGCTTTTTCATTATGGTAGCCTTTCGTTCTTGCAGCAGGAAACATTCAGTACTCTAAGATAAGATTAAAAGGGGGTGGAGGGAGTTTGCTGGAAGCTAGGAGGAGCCAAATAAAATTTGAGATGCCATACCAAGCTTATGAAGCATTCAATATAATTAGGGGTTTTAGTTTAGACTGAACCAACCCCGAAGGGCACTTATGTGTTGATTGCTGGTGCGAGCGAATTGTTGTGCCACTGCGCTGTTGCCCAAGGATTCATAAGGCAAAGATGGATCGGGAAGTAGGTATGCTTCTCCTCTTTTGGGGAATAGTCTATGGAGATGATTTGGAACGTTTTCTGAGTAATTGCCAAAGTTTTTGTTTCTGGGAGCACACTACTCCCCGGTATTTAGAGACTTCTTCTAGACACCTTCTAGGGACTTATTTATTGCGGTAGAAAATTTTACAGAAATAGTCTTAGAAGCACAAAAGATATAACTTCAATGTGTCGAGTGTTGTGGTTCGATTTATTCAATCTTGTTTCCCTATCCCTTTAATATATAGGCTTCTTATCTTCAGGCAGCGTGCCGATGAGTTTCTTATGTCATAGGAAATAAAATTTTACTAAGATGGCACCACGCGTTAAAATGAAACTGACTTTCTCTTCAATCTGAACAATTGTTTGTTGATATGGTGCTTGTTTTGAGCATCATTTTGTTATTCTTCGTGGTTATACTATCATTTTTAGTATATTCACCAGTCAGGAATTTCCCCGATACATCCTTGCTTCATAAGTTACGGAACAACTAGTGACTTTACTCATAAAATAAAAATAAAATATTTTCGTTAAAAAATACCTTTTATTTTGGTAATTAAAATGCTAATTTGATTTAAACTCAAATATGAAATTCTTGCCTTTTTTCAGATTCGAATTTGGATCGAAACGACTCAGCCAAATACTTCGTGCTTCACTGTCACGTGACCCAGTTCAGCCAATCCTCTGGGATCCTCATTACGAAGCCTTGGATCGAAGGGTTGGCATTGTTCTTGATGTGATAAAAGAATGTATTGATAAAAACGACCCGGCTGATGTTCTAGTAGGGTATTCATCGTGGAAGAAAGGAAGATAGCAATTGATTCGTAGTGCTTTTGGCTTTTAGATGCAATTTGAATTAGGGCAATTATCGGAACCTTTGGTGTTCGGCCGACAAAATGCTGACCTATGGTGAACCTACTGTGCTAAAAATAATTAGAAAAATTGTCTAGAAACTAATTTCTAGAATTGAACTGTCCAATGAAGATACAGCCAGTTTTAAATATAAGGAAAGGTGTTTGTGCCACAATTGTATCTGATTGGAGAACAGCTCTCAAATATCACTTTGTGTTGCCTTTTTTCACTGCCCTTTTTAGAGGTTGGGTTTTATTGCCCTCTCCCCCCACAAATAACAAATTGAATATACACTCTTATAGCTTTTTTCGCATATTTAAAGGTAACGATATTATAATACACAAATATTAATTTTTTTGATTAATTTTCAGGCTAAAATTATTAGTTTAGATGGTGAAAATAGTGATTAATCTTATTCGAATACACTTATGGTTTCTTAGGAGGTATAATTTCCAGAAGGATTATTTGATATTTTGATAAAATTTAGATGTATAATCTACGTCATCAAATTAAGCAAACGTTGAATGACCAATCATGTTTCTCTTATCCAGATTCAAGATATTTATTATCAGTGCGTGTTATTACCTGTTTTTACAGGTTATAAACAGGTTAAAACCAGGATATTACAGGTTCAAAACAGGTATAACCTGTTTGGCCAGAACTTCTTGTTCCCTCTTCTCTCACCCACGGAAATAACCTTTTGATGTCAAATTTGTTGTTGCCATATTTTAAATCCGTGCTATCCTGAATTGTTCACATGAAAACAAGCTTATTCGACACTCAATTAAAAGCAGGTTAAGGCAAACTTTGTTCAGTTTTAATCACTAGGTTGTTCTTTAGACATCATATATTAATGGTGAACATTTAACTCAACCCTATGCAACCCAGTCTCATTCATTTTAGCCCCTTTTATCTTAGCCCTCATTCGACTCAATACCTATTAAACATCATCCCTGTTTAGTTCAACTCTGTGTAGCCCAACCCCCCTTAAATCCCCACTTAAGCCCCTCTCCGTTAACCTCACTCAAATCTACTCCGGTCAGCTCAACTTGGGGAAATTCAGCCTCATTCGGCATGCATGAATAATCTATTAAATTCAGAATCTATAATCTATAATTGTATCTATAATTTACAATCTATAATAATCTATAACTCAGCTTTATTCAGCACGCTTGAATAATCTATTAAATTTGATAGTCTATCCAGCTGAGCTGATGATTTTGGTCAAAACTGTCCTCAATTTTTTTAATTCGCCCAAATTTCCCCGGAAGAAAATTGGGCTTTCTTAAATCGACCCAAAAACTGAAGTTCACACATATATGAAATATAATTTCCTAATTTTCGTTAAAGATATTTTTTGGGGCTCTATTTAAGAGAGCCCAATTTTCTTTCTTGAAAATTTGATGAAACAATTCTGGTATAGCAGAAAAGGTTTTCTTAAATTCTTAAAAAATGCACAAAATCTTGTAGAAATTTAAGAAATAGGAAACTTATTACAGTTTACATCTTAAAGTGATTCCATAACTTAAAGTATCGCCATAATTGGTCCGTTATAAACTTTTTTTCGCTTCTTTAGCCAAAATTCATATTTGAACCGATGGTTCAAACCTAAAGATCAAAAGAGACTTAAAAGATTAAAAGAGAATTATCTTAATTCTATTACTATCTACCTTAGTTCTTATGTCCTAGGAATGACGCATGGACCGATAATAGATAGACTTATCTATTAACAAATGAACTAATACCATTTTTGTACAATCCTAATAAGGGGGTTTAATGCCAGAATTGCCTCTCACTCAATTGGAGTATCTGTCTTGGATTTTTCTACAACTATCCATGGCTTGATGACCATAACTACTTGATTTTAATTCACGCATGGACGGATAATAGATAGACTTATCTATTAACAAATGAACTAATATCCTTTTTATACAATCTTAATAAGAGGTTTAAGGCCAGACTGCCCCTCACTCAATCGGACTATATGTCTTGGCTTTTTCTACAATTAGCCATGGCTTGATGCCCACAACTATTCAATTTTGATTCAATTAAAATTAAAATCGAATAATTTTGAGATTACCATTTGTTGTCGCAGAAATTTCGAAAAATGATCATTCAATCGAAAATTGAAAGGGCTAGTGCTCTTTTTAATTGTCAAAAGTCATTAGAGGGCAACAAGTCCCCCTTCCCACGCCCATTAATTCCCAAAACACATCTGATCAAAATTTTGTGATTGCAGTTTTGTTCAGCGTAGTTACAATGTCTAGAAATTATGTCTTTGAGGATGACAATCCTCCCACCACAGATCTCAGTGCAAGGGTTGTAAGTTATACCCCGAGGGCATATAAGGTTTTTTATGAAAAGAGTGGTCGTTTAAACTCCAAAGAGGTCTTAATAAATTGAAAATCAGATGTTCTAGTGTCCTTTTTAAGAGTCAAAGGGATTGGGGGAAGCATTCTTTCTCCGAACTTTCTCCAATTAACCTTTTCTCCTTTCTTCCGAACCTTTCCCCTGTTTTTCTACAATTAGCCATGGCTTGATGCCCACAACTACTTGATTTTAAGTAAAAATCAATGGTATTTCTTCATTAAAATCTTAAAATTAAAATACCCCCCCACCATGTTTTGATGTAAACCCCCTAATAAGGGGTTTACATCATTCTCTCCTTCTTGAACTTTCATGTCCAAGACCTTTTCCTTCCCCCTAAGCTTCTGTGTTTCCTCAATTTTATGATTCTATGAAAATCCACAAGCATAAGAGATCATAAGAGCATAAGAGATCAAAATAAACGACAGAAAGCTAAAAGCCAATACCTGCTTTCCATGAAATGTTAGAAAAAGACATTTGACTTCTCTCATCATATGCTATTATAGATATTCAGTTTTAATGAAACTCACATCATTAGAAAATGTTAATTTAGTTTTTTTTTTATTAAATAGTGCAGTTAAATTTCCTTTTTAAGTTAAGGAAAGGGTCCCTCAGTCCCTAAAAATGTTGAAGGCATACTTCCAAGGAGGTCGTCCTCGTCTGAGATGGGAAAATGTCATAAAGAAAGATTTAAAGGTAATGGAAACTTCTTGGGAGGGTGTAAAGGGGGAGTTTTTGAACAGATTGGAATAGAGGACGAGGGTGCGTAGCTGTGCTGTCCTCAGGCGGCTAGGTGCTGCAGTGACTTGTTAGTAGTAGTAGTAGTAGTATACCTGCAAGGAAAAGGCAAAAAGCAACTCAAAGGAAATATCATTTGAGTCATTTGGCAGCATCTGGAGTTTCCTTTAGTGCTACCTGATGCGATTGAAAACTTGCCGATACAGGAGATGTAAAATCTCATTGTCTGTTCAAATCAAATTTCTTGGACAAACCACTTATTCCCAATAACTCTAAATGCTGTTTAGTCCCTTGGGAGAAATCGCTGAGCCGTTCGTCTTTGAGACAGTCAGCTGACGTTCGGGCTTGCAAAATGATTTTAAAGCATTCAATCTCTTTCCTCATGTAAAAACTTGTAGCACTTGAAACAGGAAACTTATAACGGATTTTTGACGACCGAAATGAGGAAGAGGGGATTAAAAACTATCCGCGCCACTGAATACCTACCACACTAAATAAAACTGAAGTTCTATCTGTTTAATACTTTTATTTTGTATTTAGTTTTATCAAATACTTTCATTTAAGTATTTAAGTATTTAGTGTCATTTGAGTCACTATTCAAGTCATCCTCTTTTGCAAACATTAAAAATGAGCTGTTGAAAAAGGATATCTGGATTTGAAGATTTTTTGGAAATTGGAATTAGCAATTCCTCAAAGAAATTTAGATTTTCCTTTTATTTGGTTAATTTTTCTATCTAACCTTGAGTACGATTTGTGACAATTCTTATTTGGAAGGTCTTTCGTACGTACAAGTCTTATTGTGGTAAAATACTATTTGATGCCCTTTGTTTAGTCTGAAATAACAAAGCTATTTTTTTATTTAAAATCTCTCCTGCTCTGCTCTCAGTGGAGCAGGATTTTTAACTCTTTTAAAATTACTAAATTTGAAAATACCAAAAAGGCGTTTTCAATGAAAATGCCCCCAAATAAGGTATTTTTCAAAATATATGGAGAAAGAAAACTCTAGGTGGGTTACACCCCTGCACTTTTTCCAAATTGACGTATGTATGCTAGAAAAAAGTGAACAATCCCACTTTTTGAAAACTTTATTAGTTTCTGTGTGATTTTTTAAGGCAGTAAAAAGAATGAACAGTTAAATTACTCTTGATTTGTCCTTTTGTGTGAAATTTTAAGCCATTAAGAAGAGCGAAACTTTTTTTAGTTACATTATTTTTACAAATAGTCTCTTGTTCTCAATAGCTAAACAATAAATGATTACGTGAATTGTATGAAATTATTGCAAAAATATGTTTCCTTGGTAGCACCCTCCCAATTTTTATTCATATTAGGAGATAATGGCATAACTTGCCATATATTTCTTGGAACTTCAAAATCTTTGGCTTTTCCAACTATAAATAATAACAAATAATCCTAGCTATTGGAAAAAAAATTGAAAATTTTTATAATAAATGGTTTCAAATGATTAAACATAGAGATGTGTGGAATTCTTAATAGAAACGTTTTTTGTGGGGCTTTTATTAATAACTACGAAATATAAGTTTTGAATAAAACAGTTTTCTCTTCTTTTTTTTCTTAAATGTACTTTATTTCTTTGTTAATACGTATTTATAAATGTTTGGCAAATTTTGTATTTTTAACTGTTTTGGTTGAAGGTGAACTTTCTTTCTTTCTTTTTTGAAATGGAAAGGCAGTATCTAAACCTTTTCCTTTGCCTCCAAGACTGCTTTTCATATGAGCGTTCGGGGTTGAGTTTCTACTTCATTTTAATGTCACAATATTTTATTTATCTTCGTTCAATATTAATTTACATAATTATATTAATTGTATCCAGACAAACTACGATCATATCTACTGATTCCTCTTCATTTCCTTATTTTCATTTCTTTATTTCATATTATGATCATATCTTTGGCTTTGCCCAAAGAGTATAGGTAACTTATAAGATTGAAAACTGGAGCTAGTGTCGACCAAAAAAACTATTTGTGCCCTCTAGCGTTTGGTGACACTTCGAATTTTTCTAAGGTTTGTAATCGTTTTCAACTGAGATCAGACACTTACTTCTATTCTAATTTAATACTTACATAAATTAATTAATCTTATTATTACACTGAAAAAATTCCAAGTGTCGCTGAAGGCTAGATGTTGCTGATAGTTACTTACCGATACTAGCGCCAATTCCCACTCTCATAAGTTGCCCTCGCTCTTTGGGCTTTGGCTATGTCTAATTTATTGATTAATTTTTGCGGGTGCGATTAAGGTACGGGGAAGGGTAAAAAGCGGAGAACCAGTTTAGATTTTTAGATAGTTTAGATTTTACCTAGACCATTTTTTTCTCTCTTTTTTTGCTTGTTTATCATATAATTCGCATTTTCGCTCCTTTTTCTAAGTTACAATAAAACATATACAAAGCTAGATACTTTGCTCTCTTTTTATACCAGATTAATAGCTATCTCCTAATATACATGTTATAGGTGATTCTCTAGTCCCCAGTTTGGAGATTTGTGTCTCCGCAGCCCCCTTGGAGGTAATTAATTTACAAAGTTAATAAGACAACCTACAGAAAACACGAACAATATTCAATCTTTTTGTTCAAGGGGGAGGGATCTTTTCGGGGTGGATCCAAAAACTTTTTAATGGATTTTTGTTACGTTTTTACTAGTCATACAAAGATTTCGGAGGAGTTAACCCCCCTCCCTCCTTCCCCAACCTCTGAATGTGGCCTTTCACGTAGTTCTTACATTTTTTCTCTAATTTATTTTGTTTATCATATAGTTTACCTTTTTGCTTTTTTTTAGTTACGTTATAACATTTATACAACAAGATATTATATTGCATTTTTGTGCTAGATTAGCTGCCATCCCCTACTGTGAGAATTATAGGTGAATCTCTAGTCTCCTGTTTGGAGATTTGCCGTTGTTTCAAGTCCCGGTAATATATATATACATAATTTTGTATATTTTAATAAAACTTATTTGTACATTTGAGTAATATTGTGTGTATAACTGTTGCAGTAATTACTGCCCGTTTGTACCTTTATAGAAATTTATTTAGAAAGTGTTGTTATTGTTCTAAAGCATTTTGTAAATTATGAAGAAATTTATGTCAATATTGTAAATTAAAAATAGTTGGATAAGCTTTACCCAGAATAAATTAATTTATGGAGAACATACTTACTTAGACTTAATTCCTCTCACGCCGGTCGGCGAATAAGGTGACAACGGTGCCTCTTTAAGATGACCTCTGAAGAGATTTCGGCTACAGATGAAGCAAATATGTATCTGCTAGTGTTGATTACCTCTATGCAAAGGCCAAGCGACCCTTTTAGCCGTCCACGCCTTCTAATGCCTGGAGGAACCCACCACCAAACATAATGAGGGAGCCTGCCACTGCCCATACGGCCCAATACCGCCATCTATGACTGCTTAATTTGAATCAAACGTTTGTTTATCTTTCGCCAAAGATCTTAGTTTTTTCAGATTTAGGAAAATTTCGTTCCACTCCACTTCCACAAACGGCCACTGAGGGCCGTTTCCTCATCTAAACTGAATAATAAAAAAGTACTTCCCAGTCGTGACACACGATGAAATCAGGCTGCTGGTTTAGTAGGTTATTATGTTTTTGTTTTTGTCTTTTTTTCTCTTGTGTTTCTGATTTTTATGTGTTTGTTATCGATTTAATTTGTTCAGTTATTGCGCACAGATCAATTAACTTAGCAGTGGTTATACCTTTGATTTATTAGTTTTAGTATATGAAATAATCAAACTCCACTCCACATACTTTGGGACGAGGGTCAGAGGCGTGTAAGCTCAGCCGGAGTTGACCCAGCTCTAAATGAGTGCCTGGAGAAATTTGGGGAAGGTAAACAGGAAGGGTGTGCGAAAGCACAGAATGGTTGGCCCCCAACCCGTCATTGCACTTCCTGGCTGAAGGGCCAAGAAACGGAGATCAGCACCGCCAGTAGGGACTGTAAAGTCCAATGCCGTATTATTTACCTTTTACCTTTACCTCCTCTCCCTCAGTTGCGACAACTTTACCAAAAAAATTAATTTAAACCTTAAACTTCAAGCATTATGACTCATGATGCTTGAGCTCATGACTCATGATGCATAAGCTTGAACATCTGACTCATTAGGTCTTGTTTTCTCTCAAACAACAACAAAAAATATTATTGGGCATTAAAGAGTATAGCTCCTTTTTTTACAACCCTTTAAACGTTGGAAGCTTCCCGTAGAAAATCTGTAAATGGTGTTTCGGGTTCAGTACAATGCTCCGTAAAGAGTTAGGTGCCGCAAATGTATTATCAAAGAATATGGGTAACTTACAAGAGTGGAAAATAACCCTGGCGTCGGCACAAAGCCACCAACACCATCTAGCATGTAATGACGCTCGGCATTTTTTCAAGCTTTTTAATCGTTTTTCTGTCAGTAACTGAGACAAGATATTTGTTACTACACTCAAGTTTACCAACTATACAATTGAATTACTTATTCTTGTTATTACACTGAAAAAAGCCAAGTGTCCCCAGATGCCAGATGGCGGTGAGGGTTATTTGTGCTGACACTAGCGCCAGTTTTCGTTCTTGTAAGTTACCCCTACTCTTCGAGTAATGTGATCACCGCAAACACCTGGTAGCTTTGCCCTTCATAATCATGTGCAGTTCAAAGATCTGTATTTGGCCAATAATTTGAGACTTTCATCTCTTGCTATCCAGTTGTGTTCTTCAAAATTTCCTTTTTTTGCAAACATTTTGTCCAGAAACATTTACAACAAAAAGTATCAATACCACAGACAAACAAAATTCCCTCTGAGATTGTACCAAACTTGGTAAGGTAAAATTCCCTCTGAGGGAGTTTACCCTTGGAGGGTAGAATTCCCTCTGAGTACCAAACTTTGGGTGTAATGGAGCGTTGGCGTCGAACCAAAAATTAAAACTCCTACCAGAATTATTTGGTAATTGAGGTGCATTTCATAAAAGAAGGATGGGTATACCGCTTTTGATAGGATTCCGGTTCTTCCATGAATTCCATTGCTTTGTTCTTTTATCCGTAGACAAACATCAAATTCCGTAGATCAACGGAAACATCCCTAGAAGTGAAAACACTGCTCCTGGGGACAGGCAAAGTTTTTTCAGATCTGCCAGCCAAAGAACTATAGGAGCCACAAATTACTAATCAAAGCTATCAATAGAGGCTGAGGTAGGCTTTTCCCCCGTGATTGGTAAAGAGGGCATCTTAAAAAGCTGGTCCGTATAAATTGGGGTTATACCCAGGATGTTCATCGAAAAGGGGTAGGGGCTAACTATGAAGAACTTTAGGAAGGTCATAGCCAAAGGCACCGATTTTCCAAAAATTTGGAGACATTCTTTCCACGCCTCTTTAGAAGCGCTTCAGGGCTTACAATCTGGGAGGGGAGGTCTACCATAGGAGAGTAAAAATATGAAATAAAAGGATTTGATTTCATGTCTCAGAAAAATGAGGGACAGCTGCCCCATCCCCCCTCAATCAGGCCTTGAACCGCCACTCCGCCGTTTCTTCCTCAACACAGAAACGATCTTCCGTGGTTAGCATACTAAAAAATGCCGTATAGAGGAATGGCGAAATTTGGCCTGATTATGCGACGAAGAAACTTATTATCTTCATTGGGTTTTCCAAAGACCCATGTTATGCTCTAATTGCTTTGTTCAGTGATAAAAAAAAACTTTATACTTCGTTTGAAGTGACTACGATTAGTGACCACTTTGAGTTCTGCTTCTCTGTTCCTAAAGAGAAGCAAAACTTAGCGATTCTCCCAGCCAAAGAACACTACTTAGAAACTGGAAACGACTGTCAGAATTAACTTTTGCCCGTTTAGAAGATGGTGCTAGGTACATTCCCCCCAAACAATTTCATAAGGATTATCGTATGTGGAGAAGACTAACCACATCTACCAATAGATGTTGAAATAGGGGAAATTCTCCAACAGTGGTAAGGTGCGGTAAATGGTAAAGTACCATGGAATTACTTGAACCTTAAAAGTAAGGGATGTACACAGCTTTTTAGTCGAAAAGGGAGGTGTTTTGTGCATCAGATTGTGCTTAGTCTTGCGCGTCAAATTTATTGTGCATTAGATTTATTGCTGCATGCATGGATGAAGAATGTTTTCAATCAGTGATTAAAATCTGGAAAGAGTATTTCAATATCTAATCTACAGAATAGATTGTGAAAATATCAGAAAGATAAAGAAGACACTAAATTGAGCAAAAGAATAGAATATATAAGAATCAGGCAAAGTTCAGTAAAATGATTGAAATAAAATAGAAGAAAAGGTCATAATGGAACAAAAAAGATAGAACCAATATTCAGTGCTTTGTTGTATTCAAATGTGCTAAAACTGGTTGTCAAGCCCAGTGCGGTAATTTCGTCAAAATCCTTGGGGAGGAGGGAGCAAAGTTGGAGCCACTTTTCCCAAATTAAGGGAAAATGACAGTGAAAACTGAAAAATGGGTCATATATTACCATAAAGGCAAATATATGCTAAAGTAAAATGACCGGTTTCTCTGGATACTTGAATTATGCAGGCTTAACCTAATTTTGACAATTTTTTTCCAGAAACTAAATTTCAGCCCGGGGGTGGAGAGCAGAGCTCTGAGAGGGAGGGACATGGGTCTGAAGGTTTCGGTTGGCCCCCTTCCCATAGCAAATTATACCCCTAGCGAACCTCTTTGACTTAGTAAAAAGTATCAATATCATTAATGTTAAATGTACCAGATTCTGTAAACTCATGAAATTTTAGTTGCATTTTATTTCTTTCATTTTTGTAAAATTTTACACTGCAGCACACATTCACAGGAAAAAGTGCCACCAAGAAATTAAACTCTTGTCCCAATTCGTCATTAAAACCCTCCTGTAGCCCACTCCTGATTCTATAGCCCACTAGATAATAACTCATAGTTGGGCTCTTGATTTCAGTTACTTTTAGCATGCCCTGTATATGCGTTACTGTTTTGTTTGATGTAATTTGTATTTTCAGTTGTTCCAAGATACAATGATGTGGTTCAAATTGTCAAATTCGTGACTGTAAACCTAAACATAGCGGTTCCCCAATAAAAGTACTATAAAGGTACTTTATAGTACTACAAAGATAAATACGAACGAAAAAACGGATCTGTTAGTAATATCCCTATAGGCACTTCTGGAAGACAGATAGAGGGTAAACTATTAGAGCTACTATCCCCTCAAGACGGTATTATCCACACCTGGGTAATACTATAGTGCACATGTTTAGTACACCTACATAATAGGGTTTACCAAAATAGGGTGTCAAATAGTATACCCTATTACGCGCAAATGTATAGTACACCTACGTAATAGGATTTGCCATAACCAGGTGTCATAATAGGGTGTCAAACCTTCGAAAAGTCTACAGCTACCCAGAGGCGTAATTTCATCAAAATTCTGGGGGGTGGAGTTAGAGCCAATTTCCTAAATCAAGCGAAAATGACAGTAAAAACTAGAAAATAAGCCATTTGGTAATATAAAGGTACTATTTAGTACTATAAAAGTACTATAAAGGTAAATATGGACTAAAAAAAATCTGTTTCTGTTGATGCTTGAATTATGCAGGTTTATCTTAGTTTTGACAAGATTTTGGAAGAAACAAAATTTCAGCTAGGATCTGAGGGGGGGGCAAACCGTGGTCTATGAGGGGCAGTTGCCCCCCTGCTTAATAGCAAATTACGCACCTGCTACTACCACAACCCACTTCAGCAACAAGCCGGCTGAGGTCAACAGAGTGTAGTACACTTTTCCTCCATCCCAATCTATCCAAAGCTCCCCTTTTCAACCCCTCTCAGGATGTTCCGATTTTCTTTAAATATTCCTTTATGATCTCGTCCAACCCAATTCGGGAGCAATATGCTTCCCTTTTTTTCCCTACCCCATTCGCTGATGACCTGCTTCGTTTGCCCCAGATGCATGGCCAAAAAATAGTCAGTCCCCCCTTCATCCATTGAACATGCCCTAACCACCTCAACCTTTCTTACATTGTGGTCCTAAGAAAATTGATAGAATGGCATTTTTCGTAAAGCGTGTTGTTTGACATACAGTCAGTCCAACGGGTACCTAAAACCATCCTTAGGCGATTCTTTTAGAAAACATCAAATAAATCTTCCTCTGGCTTTTGAAGCGCCCATGTTTCTAAATGATTCTTGACCTCTTCCGTTACCGTGGCTTCCAATGTTCTAATCTTGGTTTGCAGACTTATTTTCCCATTCTTCCAATTGAAAAAAGATTGAACGAATCTTTAGCGACAATTCTAAACTGAAAACAAAGTGCAATTTCTTGAGGAACGGAAGACTCCGCCCTTTTAAACCTGATTGGTTCTTTGTAAAAAAAAGAAAAGAAAGATAATAAGCCAGTAAAAATAATGAAACACTTTTTAGTCACGGCATTTTATACAAATTAACTGTCTATTTCTCTCTGATTAAATCGCCATCAATTTTGAATCCTGGAGGGCTATTGCATGCCTCAAATATTTAAAATGTCCCCAGAATTTATGTGTCTGCCGTTATGAGACTGGTTTTTCTGAATACCTGAGATTTATGAGCTTAATTTTGAATTTATTAATGTTATCATTGTATAAGTTATTATGTTACTATATAATTTATTGTTATATTATTATATAACTTATTGTGTTTTCCAATCTTCATGGGATATTGGAATAATCTTAGGGAGTTACCTCCCCCTTCTATCCCTGATGTTTAGAAGACTTTATATGAAGGATGGATCTCCTTCTGTTCCAATCCGTCAAATTTGTTTCTTACCAGAAAAAGAAATTGGAAAAAAGAAGAAATAAATTCCAATTCGTTCTAGTCTAGTGATTAATAATTAATGGAAATAAGTTTTTGTCTCAGGAAGATAGAAATTGTTATTTCATGGTTCAAAGAGAAAATTGATTTCATGGCTGTAAATTTTGAAACCGGATAACTTCAAAGAAAGCTTAATTAGGGCTTTATTTATAGGCTATCCGAATTTTTGTTTCCACTGGGAATACCATTGCCACATACAAAAAGAGAATTAAGATTAAGAAAAGAGAATAATTCATTAAGCAAGAGTGCCGGCAGAAAATTTTCCAGTGGGGGGGGGGGGGTGTAAACGCCAAAATATCAGTGGTGGTTGGGTTACAGGAAATACATTTTTGGATTTACTTTTTCGTATCAATAAGTTTATTTTAAGTAAATTTAGGAAAAACTCTCAAATAAAAATAGCAATTAAATTGTATGAAAAATGAAACAAAACACAGTAAATTTTAAACGGCAATGATTCCTGGTGAAGGGATTAATTTATTTAATCAATAATATATTTAATTATTATGCATTTAATTTTAAAAGAAAATCAAATTCAAACCAAGATTACAGAAAGATTTATTTCTTCCGTAGACTAAAACCGATGTATACATGTCTTTATGCAATTTACTACGCCTTAGAATAGTTTCCAGAAGGAGTAGAGATGCTCAAAAATCATCGTGCCTGCATAGGTACTACGCTTTGATTTTGTAACGGCCATGTAAAATATACCTCTTTCATAACACGCCAATTCTCCCCCTCGAACTTAAATCCCTTATATATATTAAAAAAAAATAGAATAGCGAAAGAAAAACAAAATTTAAATGTACTATCCAGCTGTAAAATTGACCCTCTTTCTTTTTATTGTCCTATTCAACTGAATAAAATGAACAGATCCAAAATATTTTTTGTCACAAGAGAATCTTATCTATTGTCTGCGATTAAAAAACTGGAAGTAAAAAGTGACTCGGACCAATATTCACCAAAACTAAAAATGGAATTCTCATGACAATCGCTATACCGGCAGTATTGGCTTTTTATGTTGATTCTTGATATATAAAATTATTTCAGTTTGTTGTTACCCACCCAAAACCAAAAATCTTAGAAAATGTGCCTAATTTTCGAAAAAAGGGAAAACATCCCCAAAAAGTCAGCAATCTTATTGAAAATCCCTTTAATTGATTCATCATATCAGAGAAACCTACCATAGAGGTTTCAACCTCCAATCTTCAAAATGCTGAATTTCGATTTTTTTCAGAAGAAACATCGTCGATGCATTTTTATATGTTTTGTTTTTTTCCAGGGGTGTTTGTATATATATACAAACAATATATATATATATATATATATATATATATATATATATATATATATATATATATATATATATATATAAAACTAGCTGTAGCGCCACCCCAAGACCTAGTTGGTGGGGGCGCTTCGCGCTCCCCAAGCCCCCCGCGCGCGTAAGTCGTTACGCGCCATATTAGTTACGCACCATTGTAGTTGTGTCCCTGTGTCCCACCTGTGGATATAGAAAGATATATATATATATATATATATATATATATATATATATATATATATATATATATATATATATATATATATATATATATATATATATATATATATATATATATATATATATATATATATGTTTTTAACTACGTAAAACTTACGAATATACAACATTCTTAGATGTCCCATTGTCTGTGCATATAAATAGATTGTCAGGTTTACCGACTCTTGAACATGCAACATAAAATTGTCCATGGGAAAAACAATCCGTATTCAGATCTATACCTGATTATTCTAATGATTGCCCTTGAGCTTTGTTGATGGTGATGGCTAATCGAACATTCCCTGTCCCCCGTCGTCATTTATATATCCCCCTGTGCCCCCGGCATCCCCCTTGTAGTTGTGTCTCTGTGTCCCGGTCGTCATTTATATCCCCAGTATCCCGGTCGTCATTTGTGTCCCAGTCTGTAATTTCTCTTTGAGCGTCCCGGTCGTCATTTATATTCCCTGTGTCCCGGTCGTCATTTGTGTCCCGGTCTGTAATTTATCTTTGAGTGTCCCGGTCGTCATTTATATCTCCCGGTCGTTATTTGTGTCCCAGTCTGTAATTTCTCTTTGAATGTCCCGGTCGTCATTTATATTCCCTGTGTCCCGGTTTTTAGTTTTCTTTTTCTCCTTTATTTTTCAGTTTTTTTTCCTTTTTTTTAGTTTTTTTTATTAGTTTTTAGTTTTTTTTCTTTTTAATTTTTATTTTAGTTTTTACTTTTTTTTAGTTTTTTTTTCTTTTTTAGTTTTTTACCTTTTTTATTTTTTTTTTAGTTTTTTTAGTTTTTTTAGTATTTTCTTTTTAGTTTTTTTTCTAGTTTTTACCTTTTTTAGTTTTTCTTCTTCTTTTGTATTAATGCTAAAGCCAAGGTTCGAACCTGGAACCTGGAACATAACGCTTTACCACCTCAGCTACTTCGGCTTGAACACATTCGTTTTTGAATTGGTATATGATGAAATAATTCAGACGTCATTATATATATATATATATATATATATATATATATATATATATATATATATATATATATATATATATATATATATATATATATATATATATATATACATTTATATATATATATATATATATATATATATATATATATATATATATATATATATATATATATATATATATATATATATATATATATATATATATATATATATATATATATATATATATATATATATATATATATATATATATATATATATATATATATATATATATATATATATATATATATATATATATATATATATATATATATATATATATATATATATATATATATATATATATATATATATATATATATATATATATATATATATATATATATATATATATATATATATATATATATATATATATATATATATATATATATATATATATATCCGCATATATATATATATACATATATATATATATATATATATATATATATATATATATATATATATATATATATATATATATATATATATATATATATATATATATATATATATATATATATATATATATATATATATATATATATATATATATATATATATATATATATATATATATATATATATATATATATATATATATATATATATATATATATATATATATATATATATATATATATATATATATATATATATATATATATATATATATATATATATATATATATATATATATATATATATATATATATATATATATATATATATATATATATATATATATATATATATATATATATATATATATATATATATATATATATATATATATATATATATATATATATATATATATATATATATATATATATATATATATATATATATATATATATATATATATATATATATATATATATATATATATATATATATATATATATATATATATATATATATATATATATATATATATATATATATATATATATATATATATATATATATATATATATATATATATATATATATATATATATATATATATATATATATATATATATATATATATATATATATATATATATATATATATATATATATATATATATATATATATATATATATATATATATATATACTAGCTGTTGGGGTGGCGCTTCGCGCCACCCCAACACCTAGTTGGTGGGGCGCTTCGCGCCCCCCCCCAAGCCCCCCCGCGCGCGTAAGTCGTTACGCGCCATATTAGTTACGCGCCATTGTAGTTGTGTCCCTGTGTCCCACCTGTGAATATAGATAGATTTATATATGTGTTTCAAACTACGTAAAAATTGCGAATATACAACATTCTTGGCTTTCCCACTACTGGGAGCTTTCCGTTTCCAATTGCCAGCAATTGATCTGAAAATGTTTGACCAGAGTCATCGTTTTGCAATCGGACACGCATATTTGTAGTTAATTTTAATCTTTTTACGTGTGCCCATAAATTAGAATTTTTCAGGCAAGCATTCATTTCGTCTGCAGGAGTTAAACTACCTAAAAATTGCGAATATACAACATTCTTGGCTTTCCCATTGTCTGTGCATATACAAAGCCGTATGTACTAATAATGACGTCATATGCAAACGCTCTTTTTACAAACAAACAAACATGCATACACACAACTCGTTTTTATATAGATAGATAGATAGATAGATACAATACAAATTAACTGCGTAAAACTTGCGAATATACAACATTCTTCGCTGTCCAATTGTCGCTGCATATAAATAGATTGTCAGGTTTACCGACCCTCGAACATGCAACGTACAATTGTCCATGGGAAAAACAATCAGTATTAAGATCTATACCACATTTTTCTAATGATTGACCTTGAGCTTTGTTAGTGGTGATTGCAAATGCTAATCGAACTGGGAATTGCAATCTTTAAAATTGAAAAGGCAGATCCGTTGGAATCATAGGAATGCGAGGAATAAGAACAGCCTCACCCTCAAAAGGCCCTGTCAAGATTGTGGCCTCTATTAGGTTTTCCATTGTTTTTTTACGGCAAGTCGCGTGCCATTGCAAAGCTTTGGTGGGTTGATATTTCTTAAAAGTATTATTGGTACGCCTATTTTTAGTTGTAGCAAGTGTGGTGGAAACCCTGAAAGATCTATGGAATTTAAAAATTCAGATGGATAATTAACCGCTTCATTTGGTTCCAAAACTGTGTCGACTGACTTGCAAAGGACTGCCTGGTCTCGAATCTTGGTCAAAACAATATTGTTGATTTCGTGGACGTCTATATTTTTGGGTGCGAGAATCGCTCTTTCACTTAGCCATTTATTATTTTTATAATTTTTTAGAATATTCGGAAATACTTTTTCAATCAATTCATTTTTCGACGTCACTAAATTACAGAAATCAGCAGGTAGTTGTATACGTCCTGAAATTGAGTCTACTGGGAGCTTTCCGTTTCCAATTGCCAGCAATTGATCTGAAAATGTTTGACCAGAGTCATCGTTTTGCAATCGGACACGCATATTTGTAGTTAATTTTAATATTTTTACGTGTGCCCATAAATTAGAATTTTTCAGGCAAGCATTTTTTTCGTCTGCAGGAGTTGATCTAGGTATTATAGGTAATGTTTGCCTGAAATCTCCCGCAAGCAATATTAATGTGCTGCCAAAGGGTTTCGACTTCCCTCTCAAATCTTTCAAGCATTGATCCAGAGCCTCGAGCAATTTTTTGTGTGCCATTGTGCACTCATCCCAAATAATAAGTTTGCATTGCTGCAATACTTTACCCATCCCAGATGATTTGGAAATATTGCACGTGGGAGTTTCTGTAGAATGCAAATTCAGAGGCAATTTCAAAGCGGAATGAGCAGTTCTTCCACCAGGCAGCAATGTTGCAGCTATTCCGGACGCCGCAATTGCCAACGCTATATCATTTTTTGATCGAATTGATGCCAGAATCAGTTTTATCACAAACGTTTTACCAGTACCTCCTGGCGCATCCAAAAAGAAAATTTCTCTAACGTTGTTATCGACACAATGCATTATCGTATCATAAATGTCTTTTTGTTCCGACGTTAACTTGGAAATGTTATTTTGTACATACGACAATAGATCACTCGTACTGTAACTTTGTTCACGATCCAATTCTACACATGTCGAAACAGCAGCGATACGGTTAGGTGAAGGCATTCCCAAATCCTGAAGAGGTTTGTTTGCCATACGTACGCACAAATCTTCTATAATAACTAAAGTGTACTTATAAATTTCTGATGTAAAATCAAAAGTCATATCAGACGTCTCTAACTGTTTTCGATGGAGTATATCTTCGGACATTTTTGACTTATATTTTTCCCATAACTCTGTAGGAGCTGATGGAGAGCAAGTTGTTAAAATGATGCCAAACAATGCACGAATTTGACTTGGGGTTGACGTTTCGCACGCGTCATTGATGCAGTTATCCCAGTGTTGGTCATTCTCCAATAAATTCAAAGCGTGGCATGCACTACGGTAAGTGTCATGTATAGTACCGTTTACAGTTCTCAAATACTCAAAGGATGTCGGACCGGGTACATTCACCAAAAGCAGGCGTAGAAAGAAGCATTCATGTTGATTGGGGTGAACGGTGTAGTCTTCCTATCGTGGTATCTTTGAAGATGGTAGGTTGGCCGTCGACTGACTTACCCTGTTTTCGACGTTCAAATTTTTTTTTTTAGTATTCCACGTGTAATACGAAGGCACTTCAGTATACAGCAGTTTTTTTGCAAAAGAATCATTTTTGCAAAGCGAAAAAGAGCTGTTAATTTTGTATCCGGTGGATTCAGGGCTCTTTGTTGCACGTTGGTTTCCGAGAAATAAACACTTTGACCATTCTGTAAATGTACCGCTAAGTGAACAACAGCTGGACTACGTTCATGTATCGGAAATGAAAGAATTCGCCAAACAGCTTCATTACTGCTTATGTATCTTCCAGCCTGATATTGTACGATTTCGTCGAAATCTTTGATTTCGGGCTGCAAGCCAAAAACTGCCATGTCACTGCCTTTGTTGACGTATTTACATATGTATTTGATTGCCTTTACGGAGTTACAGTATTCAACGTTTATGTGTGCATTAAACCAAGGCCTTGCAATAGGGACAAATTTTAGACATTGTCCCGATTTGAACACATCTACTCAAGCTATAATCATCGACTGGGCTGTACCTGAATGCCAGGCGATAACTTTCAGGTTGCTCTGATTCCTCGGCACGCTTTCTTTTCTTACTTTCTCTATCAGCAGCAAGCCTGATTTCTTGCTGTTCTTGTGATTCATCGGCACGCTTTCTTTTCTTACTTTCTCTATCAGCAGCAAGCCTGATTTCTTGTTTTTTCTCTTTTAGCAGCAAGTCTGCTTTCGCGTTGCTCTGGTAGTTCCTCGGCACGCTTTCTGTTCTTTCTTTCTCTATCAGCCTCAAGCCTGTTTCCTTGCTGTTCTTTTGATTCCTCGGCACGCTTTCTTTTCTGACTTTCTCTATCAGCAGCAAGTTTTTTGGCATAGACTCTTTGAGCATCTTCATCGGCTTTTGCCATTGTAAGTTCATCAGTCATTTTAAACTTAAACATTAATAGATTTCTACGTGAACATATATGTCTTAAATATCTTTAATGACGTCACCGTCATAGCAAAAATGACGACAACTAACTTCATGACGTCAGTCGACACAGAAACATGACGTCACCTGACAGACACACAGACAGACAACTTATTTATATATATATATATATATATATATATATATATATATATATATATATATATATATATATATAATATATATATATATATATATATATATATATATATATATATATATATATATATATATATGTATATATATATATATATATATATATATATATATATATATATATATATATCCGCGTATGTTTTTCAGCCCTGTTGTGGCAACACAATACTGAACTTTTTATTTTGACAGTTTAAAGAAGTTACGATTTTAATCCTCTTCTTTTAAATACGAAATGAAGATTTTTACCTCCCAGTTGGCTTGTGTGGTAATAAAGTCAGATTCTCGCGATAAAATCTAAATCCAATTCCATAATAGTTCCATAATTATTCGGGTCACTATCAATTCGGTTAAAAGTCTTGAAAACATCAGGGGTTAAACCATTCATGCACTGAAAGACAAATACTGTAGCTTGCTAACCTCTTATCTGACCTATATTAAGGAGCTTCAGGGACCTAAAACAAGCGCCGGTGCCATGTACATCCTGGAAGTACCATCCAATCGTTCCAACAGTTTTATTTTGAAGAGCTTGTGCTTTCCTATAGTTGCATAAGAAGTTACTGCTCCAGAGGAGGTAACCGTAGGATATATATGGATAAACCAACGAGTAGTATATAGTTGGAAGTATCTTTTGAGGAAGGAAGTGCTGCAGACGTCGAAGTATGCCTACCCCACGGGCAATTTTTGATGAAATGCGTCACTGTGATATTTCCATGCCAGATGGCAATCAAGATAAAAACCGAGGTAGTGGAGATGCTCAACTTATTGAACTGGGTTATCACATAAAGTCACCTGGCCAGACACATCCAGTGGAGTACTAACTCGTACAGAATGACATTAGAATGTCTTACGAACATTTACGCACAATAGACTTGATGAAGAGAAAATCTCAAGCCTTTCCAATGCAAGGTTCACTTTTCTCACCAGAACCTTCGCACACGAGGCAAACACAGTTAAAAAAGTATAATCAGCAAACGATATAAGGCACACATCTTTCAGATAAAGACGCATGAGATCAATATGGATGAGATAAAGCAGCGGACCTAACACTGATCATTGAGATACTCCATACGTCACCGGAAATAATGCTGATCTCAAATCATTTAACACTACTTTGAGGGATCTCCCTATGAGACAGTTTTCAAACCACTTTAAGCACTTTCCACGGAAAAATAACGACCCAATCCGACTTAATAGCGTTTAAAAATCAACTGTATCGAATGTTTTGCAAATATCTATAAATATAGACAAAGGTGTTTTACTTCTGTTCATACCATTGTTAATTCATTCCATAAGTTGTTGCAAAGCATTCGTCCTGGAGTGCTCTTTGTGAAATCCGATTTGGGTCTGACTCAGCAAACCATTAGTCTGTAGGAAACTATATTCTCGTTTATTAACAAATTTTTCAACTAGCTTGGAAAACAATGGAAGGGTTCGGTCTCCAACTCTCAGTTTCCTTTTTAGGTCCATCTTTACGAAGTGGTATCACTTTCGCAACATTTATTTGATCAGGGAAATTCCCCCTCTAAAGTTACAGATTTATAATAAAAAGCAGACACGGTAGAATATAATGCACTGTTGCCTTAGACGCTCGAAGGGATAAGCCGTCCACTGCCACAGAATTTGATTCCAGAGATTTTATTATTTTAAGCAGTTCATCACTTTTACACGGCTGAAAGGCTAATTCGAAATTCTCCCCTGTATTATCACGTATAATGTGTTATTGAGCTTGCTGACATCTGTTTTTTACACTATTTTGCACTTTAGTACCAATATTAGAAAAAAATTACCTAACTTATTTGCAATTCCAGACTTTTCACCAGGGGCGAGCCCTTCAAGTTGTACTTCATCCCCTCCAACTTCAGCAGTCCCACAGGTCACTTCGTTTATCAGTTTCTATGTTTCCTTCATATTTCCTTTACTATTTAAAAACTTCCTACTATAATATTCAATCATATCTTTGTGACGTAGTTTATTCCTTAATTGTCCTGTTTTTGAACAATTCATACGAACCATCAGTTTTATCATCTAAATGTCTTTGATATAGCTCAACCCTTATCTTTCTTTCTTCTAGTATTTCACTCGTTATCCATGGCTTACGGGGTCCAGACATAGGCAGCTGATTTCTACTTAGGCTCTGTCTAAACTCTGACTGCAGTGGAGTTTCATCGTGGAAGATTTTTCAATTAGTCTCATATATTGAAGGCTTGTTTCTGCTATGCATGTCCCTGAGAGTTGCCATAAATAATTTTAAAATTAGTGTCACATATTTTTCCTGGCAATGATTGAAGGCTTGTTTCTGCTATGCATGTCCCTGAGAGTCGCCATAAATAATTTTAAAATTAGTGTCACATATTTTTCCTGGCAATGATTGAAGGCTTGTTTCTGCTGTGCATGTCCCTGAGAGTCGCCATAAATAATTTTAAGATTAGTGTCACATATTTTCCCTGGCATTGATTGAAGGCTTGTTTTTCTTGAGAATGTTTATGCGCTATCCTTTTTGGAACATTCATACGTGCATTGACAAAAAGAGAATCAGGAGTATCTGATTCAGATATACCAAAAATTTTCTTGGCAGTCCTCTTAACTCCAGATACAGGCAGTTGGTTACCAATTACAGTTTGGCTAAATCTCTGACGATTGTTAAAAGGCTTGCTTCTGCTGAGCATGTCCCTGAGAGTCACCGAAAAGGATTTTAGATTAGTTTCATTTTTCCGATTAATATGTGATGGATGGTTTCACTAGAGTCTGTTCTTTCTCTTTCTCCTTTTTGGAACCTATTTAAGCACACTGGCAAAAAAGAATCTGGTCTTTGTAATTTAAATATTTAGAACTGTTTGTTTGGGATCCCCTGAGGGTCCAGAACTAGAGAGAAACGATGAAGTATCTGTGCTTTCTGTGCAATGACGATCTCAAATCAAGACGTTTCCTCCCGCTAGCACATATTGTTGCAAAGTTGAGAAGCACATTTAGACTTCTTGTTTTTTCTAAAGCATCATCAAACCCGCATGCACAAGCATGCACATGCTTGTGCACATGCACAAGCATTTTACATGCACCCGCATGTAAAACCCATTTGCTCTTGCACATGCCTTTGCTTGTTCCTCTTTTCAATACGTCTTTATGCACAATGAAAATACTAAAAAATACTAAATATAAATACTAATATAATAATAATAATAATATAATAATAATAATATATATAATATTAAATACTAAAAAAGTAATTGGTCCTTTTTACTTCAGATGCATGCAATTTTTCTTTACGGTCCTCCAGGTCCAATAAATGGAAAAGCTGGTTACCACTTACGGTCAGATTGAATCTGACTAGCTGAAACACTAGACCCATCCCATATACTTCCCCTGGTGATGATTGTGGGCTGGTTATTCTTGAACATATTCTTACTCTTCCTCCTTTTGATACATCTTTATGCGCACATATATAAAGAGCATCCGGTCTATGTAATTTAGATGTACAAAATTTCGCTTGAGAACTCTCAATGGTGCAAAAATAGGCTGTTGGTTGCCATTTAGGGCCTGGCTAAAATCTGAGTGCAATTGACAGTCACCGTATAAGATTTCTCGATTGGTCTCATATATTTTACCTGAAAATAATTGACGGCTTGTTTGTGCTGAAGATGTCCCTAGGAGCCACCGTAAGCGATTTTACGATTTATTTTATATATATTTCCCTGGCTGTGATTAATGGCTATTTCCTCTTGAGCATTTTAGTTTTTCCTCCCGGATTACGTGTCTCCGCTAGACCAGATCAAACCAGGTTACATGTCATATAGTGTAAGAACAAAAGAGCGATTCATTCCCCTTTTGCAGCAAGAAGAAGTACTGGCGCAGTTGAATCGAATGACCTACGAACCTGCCACATAGCCGACAACGCTTTCCGCATCAATCAGAGCATTATCTGAAACATCTTTATACACATTGATGTAAAGAAGATCCGGTCTTGATAATTTAGATATGTAACATTTTGTATGCAAATAGTCCTATGGTCCAGAAATAGCGCCCAGAATACGGTCTAGAAATGGTGAAATATTTTGGATTTCATCTGATCGAAATGTTAAATCAAAACGTTCTCTCATGCTTGCAAATATTGTTACACAGTTGCAAGACGCATTAGAACTACTTATTTGTTCCAAAGCCTTTGAGAAGCCCAGGCCCCCAAAAATACTTTTCTTGTGTTTGTTTATTTTTATTGTGTAACGATAATGCCTCTTTTACGGAACAGTCAGTGTAGTTAATGAAATCCTGGCTAAATATGTTCCTCGACCAAAATTGAACCTTCACCATGATTGTTTTCCAGAAGTACCACGTCATCAAGCGAAGTCTAGGTCACACAAGAGTCTGATACCCCCAAGGGTAATTTACTTTAGGCCCAAATTTGACCACCAAAGCATTGTATCTTGAGATTTGTATATTGAAAATGACATATTTATTAGCTTAACTAAAACACATTAGAAGTCAAAGCGATCTGAGATAAAAAAAAGAAAAAATTGGCAAAAAAGTGGCACATGGAATATATCACAACTCTTCAAAGAAGGCAACTCGGGTATGTGTAGAACCAGACTGCGTCTGAAAAAAAAAGATTTTTGATAAAATACATGAAAATAAAATTTAATGGACTTAACAGAATGTTTTACTAATTATTATACTAATTATAATAGCTAGTAAAATAATACGGTTTTATGCACACTTATTTATACATAACAACACTAAGAATAATAATACTTGTTTATATATAACTTTTATTATATTATAATAAATATAACTTTATATTATATTATAACTTTTTTATATTTGTTTATATAAGTTTGGAAAATGTTCACTAAAACAGATAAGTCGGAACTTCATTTAGTTTTCTTTCGTTTCGCAAAATATCTTCTACATACCCCCCCCCCCCAAGGACTCGGAACCCTTATCTAGTTATAAAGTATAGCTTAGCTGATCTTGCTATATCTGATGAAAAGCAAGTCTCTGTATATGATATAGGTCTTTCGTAGCTGAACCATCCTTGGTCTCCAATAATATTTCACGTATTTTTGGAAATATTTCATGTACTCTGTATGTGTTTGTATTTAGTTGTATTTTCTTTAACCTTCATCTTTCATTTTGTGCATGACGGGATTTTAAATAAATAATAATAATATAAAATGGTATTATACTTTATTATATGTATTATAGCTTTTGTTATATATTTGGCTTTTAAAAAATAACTGATTTTTATATTCTTTTATAAGCAGTGGAGTCTCCGTTGATTAGGAGCCTTTATAGTTTCCTTAAAATTTTTGGTAGCAGTTGACTTAATGAACTGGTTTGCCTTTCAAACAACAGTTAAAATACGACCAATTTCTCTTTTTCTAATTCAAAAAAACTTATTCTAAGTCAAAAAAAAAAAAAAAAAAAAAAAAAATCAAGGAGATATATATTTGTGAGCACTTTAGCGACATAGATATCACCAGAAGTGCTATAATAGGCAATATCGACAGGTCAGTAGTTCTTATTTTGGTCTTTGGTAAATCAAAACGGCTTTCTTTTCAACCTGTTTCAGTTGGGATTCAAACTACTTTTTAACCAATCAAATCATGGAAGAATAGAATCTTTATAGAAGGTTACCACTGAAGTACGACTATAAGATATTGACTGACTCCCCCCCTTCCTCTAGACTTTCAAAAATAAAGTCTTTGGGTATTTTTCATTACAAAATTCCTATTTTTGGTATTTTCTTTGAAAACAAGTCAAAAAACAAAATTATCCTAGATTCTGAAAAATACTCATGAAAAAGATCTGACTTGAAAGCCTATATTTAATACCTTCAAAAATTAGGTTGACCTGTTTAGTTTGACCAGAAATTTGACTTAGTTTGACTTAGGTTGACCTGATATTCAAATGAAACACGAACGAAATCTTCCAAGATTTTGGCGTTTTCTAGTATATAATTGACTGTAAGATTTGTGGTATAACAAGCACAAATTTTTATTACGGTAATTAATAATAGTGTTTAATACAATAAGTAATAAAAAATAAAACGATAATAAAAGTATATAATAAAAATAAATAATAGACAATAAAATATAATAAATAATAATAGTGGTTTGATGCTACATTTCCGCATCTCCGCCCCAACATATCGATGCCAATATACATATCGTATTCCTGTACCATTTCTTTGGGAATACAAATCAATTTAAAAAGAATATTAACCGTTTATAGGCTTTTCACCTCTAGTCTCTCTGTGGGTTCCTTAAAAGTTACCTTAATACGTTTCTGATCTCATAGATGGCGTTGATAGCCTTTGAGAAACGTTTATAAACTGTTTATAGAAATATATATAGAGAAATAAAAATTCTACTACTCAGACATGACTAACCATTATACATGTCTACGCAGGGGGAGGCGAGAGTTCGGTCAGATCTCGCACACCTCTTCTTGTTCCTCACGAATAAATATTCACCCTTATCGACCTCTAGTCTCTATTCCTAAAAAATGGTTTCTGACCGGAAAAATGGCATTGTTGATAGCCTTTGAAAATAAATTATATTTCATTCAGAGATAAAGCCTATTAACAAAATTTTACAACCCAGAAAAGAGTTTTTAATATGCATTTTTACAGGGAAGAAGAGGGACGGCTTTAGGTCCGTTCAAAGAATCAAAATCTCGAGACTTTTACTCTTGTAGTCAGGTCCCCAGAGATAAATCCCCGAGTATGCTGTTTGATATTTTACAACGTCAGGCCCTTCACCCCGCATCCTGTAATGGGGCCCATTTTATTCCTAAACCTATATAAAGTAAACTTCACTCCTCAAGAAGTAAAAAAATTATCAAAATAAAATGTCATGTTCCACCATTTACTACTGTGTAGTATACCCCCCCCCAAAAAAAAAGGAATAAAATGCCATCAATCCAATTCAAACATCTATTCGGGTTAAAATATCTTAAACATTAAATTTATCAGTTCAAAGCGATAAGAGTATCATAATATTTACTTAGTACGACTTATTATCTGTAGCGGATTTATTATACTTGTTTAAATATCAGGAAACATACGGGGATATGTAATATTATTGCGCATGAAAAAAAAATAAAAGTAAACATTGCTTATTAATTTAAATTTAAATTAAAGAGGAAATTTAAAGAGGAATTCCTACCTCTTCGCCCTCCCATCATTAGACTAAAGTTTAAATAGGATTCAAATGATAATATATTTGAACTGGACGACTATAAACGGTAAATCACATTTTTTCACCTGTTAGCTTTCCATATGTTTAAATCAAATACGAATGGTTTTCAGTAAAGCAAATGCACCTTATTGAATATGCTTGATTCTCGAGGCTTTTCAATAAAAAAAGAAGAATAAAAAAGCACAATTATCTTCAAAAATTGATTTTTAAAGAAAATCAAAACTACGTTGGCTTTATTTAAGCACAAACTCAACTTTTAGCAAAATGACCAGGGGGCTAAGGGGGCAGTAAGCCTTTTTGCATTAAAATTTATCTTCATTTTAAGCTCTATCGTCGTTTTCTATCTCTATGTGAAAAAGTTTTGATTGAACTTGTGTTTTTTTTTAATGGGGAAAAATAATGATTCAAATAATGTTCTCAGGTACAGAATTAAGTGTAATTGATAATAAATTAGTGATAAATAAAATAATAATTGAACTATTAAGAATTACTGAATTAAAAGAATTGTTGGTGAGTTTGTTGAAATGAAAATTATAATAATATTACTGGCTGATTTGTAATTATAATTTTGCCTATTTAATTAAATTATTATTATTATGTATAGTATGAAATCAACTTGTTCCGTTTGTGAGTGTAAAAGTATGAGTGACACAGGGAGTTGTATAGCATCTAACAATTGGTGCTAGTATACATAACATAGTAGTTAATTTTTAAGATTCAATATAATATATATTTCAAAATGATAATATATTTCAATGAAAAATATGTTTTAATATTAAAAAAATTTCATACAATAGGAATAGCTGAAGTACCACCCACAGGTGAATTATTTTACCAGTTAAATTTGAAAACAAATTAAAATTTATAGTGCCAAGGACATCAAAATGATAAAGAATTGCCTGGACCCACCTTAAGTCTGTTCATTAAATAAAAAAACAAGTTTTTTAACTGAAAGTAAGGAGCGACATTTAAACTTAAAACGAACAGAAATTACTCCGTGTATGAAAGAGGCTATTCCCTCCTCAACGTCCCGCTCTTTACGCTAAAGTTATTTACTGTTTTATAAAGTAGAATTGAGAGAAAGAGTCAAAAGAAATTCATTTAAATGAATTCAAATGAATTTTAAATACTAAATAAATTCAAAATTACTTAAATTTCAAATAAATTTATGGTTGTTTAACTTTAAACTTAACTTTTTAAACAAACAGATTCTACTTTCACTATCTTCGGTCCTTTACAATTTTAAACGTTTTAAGTCTAAGTTTTCAGGTTATGTTTTTTCAATGAGAGCAAAGAATTAGAACTCCAATGAAAAAAAATAAAACAATTAGACCTAAAGAATCGAAGAAACTCGCTTGTGTGCATTACTTATATCATCTAAACATGCCTATATTTTCAACAAATCATCTATATTATCTTTATAAACGAGCAATAATTGCGTATGTAATTATTTTATCTCGAAAACAGCTCCATGTTTTTTCCAGAATATTTGTATCCTGGGATTTTCTGGCCTGCTGGTAAACCTGAAAGGTCAAAAACGAATATCCAAATCGTTATCAACCTATTTAAAGTAAATCACTATTAAAGCACTCAAATTAAAATTAAAAAACTCTTTTAAATAACCTCTCATTTTACAAATAGTGTTTGGGTTATATTCCTATTTATGCTATCAAAAGAATAAAGTAGGGCTGGTTGTTGGCTTTTAAATACCAAAAATAAATTTTAAAGTCATGATACATCCATGTTAAATATAGAAATTGAAATTACTAAATTAAATCTCGTTTTAAAAATATTATTTCGGCTATATCCACGATCACACTATGAAAACGAAAAGACAAAGCCCTCTGTTAGCCCTAACGTGCCAAAAATGAATTTCAAGATTCAGGGCCGAAAATATTGTTTCAGCTATATCCACATTCAAACTATAAAAAAGAAAAAGGCAGGGCCATCTGTAGGCCCTAACGTGCCCGAAACAGATTTCCAGGTCACGATTTTCAAATGAAAAATTTTGTTCTGTCTATATTCACATTCATACTACAAAACAAAAAAGACATGGTCACCTTTTGGCCCTAAAGTGCCAAAAATAGATATCCATGTCATGATTCTAAGACAGATTATATCCTATAATATTTAAAAATATTTAGGCCATATTCAAATTTACAACACACATAAAAACACAAATACATCATAAATAAATTCCAAGATTCCCGGAGACTTTCTAGCAGCCTAAGGGAAATTCGAATAGGGTTAAGTATAATTTAAAAAAGGATTCTCACAAATTAGCCCACATAAAGAAAATCTGACGAAAGGTGTAGAAAATGCATTCTTTGTAGCACTAAAAAAGATAGGTAGGTTGAAAAATGGTTCCAAACAAGAACTCCAATCTCCAGCTAAGGACTCCGATCCGATGGATCAGATCTAAGATGGATTGTTTTGTGTTCAACCTTGAGGACGCCTATTTCCGGTCAGAAATAGAAATTATAAGAAAAACACGTTAGTCAATTGAAACAAAACCTAACAAAAGTATAAAAATTACATTGTTTTGTATAGCTAGAAAAAAATAAGTAGGCTAAAAAAGGATTCCAAATAGGAATTCCGAACCTTTCGCAGCGTCGAGTATTTATCTTCGCCCCCTCTCTTGTGCTCTTGATGGAGCTGATCTAAGATGGATTGCTTGTCTTCAACCTTGAGAATGTCTATTTCCGATCGAAGCTCCTTCAACTGCTCATGAAGATGTTTACTCTTCTCAAGGTATTCAACCCTAAAAAATCACATTAAAATGTAAGAAACACATTTCTATCAGTCTTATCAGATTGGAATTTACTAACACCCATTAGGCCTACCATGAACAATCAAATATGAGTCATTAAATGTTAGCAGATATCTAAATGTTCTTTAGTGGAGACATCTTTTTATTTGGGAGTTTTTGATGCTTAGTTATTAGTTATAAGTTGGTCTTTTGGTTACGAGTTTTCGTCTGAGTTTATGAGTTATGAGTTTTGGATATGAGTTGTTTTTTTCTTCTTCTAACATTTATAAGTGTTGCTAATGTTGCTAATTAGCTTATTCCTTGTTTTGTGTGAATAGCAGTAAGCATTATTGCTTACCGTTTGATGTATTAATAAATTAATTAATTAAATCAAGATAATAATTCCAGAGCTCTTCAAACAGCTTATGAAGATGTTTCCTATTTTCGGTACATTCAACCCTTAGACCCACAATTCAAACATGTTGGTAATGAAATTTCTGAGGGCACATTTAAATCAGTTTTTTTTATTGGGGATATCTACTTATGCTCGGTAGGACTAGCCCGGGCAATTAAAGAGAACATACCAGAACAGTTCCAACTGCTAACAGAAAATTTTACCCTTTTCATTGCATTCAACCCTAAAGAATCCTAATTAAACCAAGTCGGTAATAAAATTCATGAGAGCACATTTGAGCTCGTTTTTGTTTTAAATCGGAGGTATCTACCTATACTCGTGAGGCCTAACCGGGCCAATTTTAAAGGAAGTTAGAAATTGCATCAAAATAGGATACCATCATGTTCAAACTGCTTATGAAAATGTTTACTCCTTTCTATGCATTCAGACGTAAGGAATTACAACTGAAACGTGTTGGAAATAAAATCCCTGAGGGCATACTTAATACAGTCCCTTTATATCGGATGTGTTACCAACGCTCGGTGAGACTAATCCGGGCAATTAAAGAGAACATACTAGAACAGTTCCAACTGCTTACAGAAATGTTTACTCTTTTCAATGCATTCAACCCTAAAGAATCCTAATTAAAACATGTCGGTAATAAAATTCATGAGAGCACATTTGAGCTCTTTTTGTTTTAAATCGGAGGTATCTAACTACACTCGTCAGGCCTAACCAGGCTGCTCAAACTGCTTATGAAAACGTTTACTCGTTTCTATACATTCAAACGTAAGGAATCACAACTGAAATATGTTAAAAATCAAATTTATGAGGGCATATTTAATACAATCTCTTTTTATCGGATGTTCTACCAACGCTCGGTTGGTCTAACCAGGGCGATTAAAAAGAAGTTAGAAATTGTACCAAAACTTAGTACCAGAGCTGTTCCAACTGCTTATAAAGATGTTTATTTTTCCATGCCTTCCAACGTAAGGAATCACAATAAAAACATGATGGTAATAAAATTCCTGAAGGCACATTTAAATAAGTCTATCGATAATTCACCATTCCCAACACTCCTGAAATTCTTTGAAAATATTCCTGAAGGCACATTTAAATAAGTCTTTCGATAATTCACCATTCCCAACTCTCCTGAAATTCCTTGAAAAAATTCCTGTAGGCACATTTAAATAAGTCTTTCGATAATTCACCATTCCCAACACTCCTGAAATTCCTTGAAAAAATTCCTGGAGGCACATTTAAATAAGTCTTTCGATAACTCACCATTCCCAACACTCCTGAAATTCCTTGAAAAAATTCCTGAAGGCACATTTAAATAAGTCTTTCGACAATTCAGCATTCCCAACACTCCTGAAATTCCTTGAAAAAATTCCTGAAGGCACATTTAAATAAGTCTTTCGATAATTCACCATTCCCAACACTCCTGAAATTCCTTGAAAAAATTCCTGAAGGCACATTTAAATAAGTCTTTCGATAATTCACCATTCCCAACACTCCTGAAATTCCTTGAAAAAATTCCTGGAGGCACATTTAAATAAGTCTTTCGATAATTCACCATTCCCAACACCCCTGAAATTCCTTAAAAAAATTCCTGAAGGCACATTTAAATAAGTCTTTCGATAATTCAGCATTCCCAACACTCCTGAAATTCCTTGAAAAAATTCCTGAAGGCACATTTAAATAAGTCTTTCGATAATTCAGCATTCCCAACACTCGGCAAGCTTAAGAAATTGCAATCATGGTCGAGCAATCGAAAAGAAGTTGCTTCTTAAATCAAAATAAGGTATCGGAGCTGTCGCAACTGCTTATGATTTTGACTTACTATAACTGAAAGTATTTACAGTAGGCCCAACCATGTCAATTGGAAAAAAATTGCTTATTAATTTGAAACAAGACAATGAAGTTCTTCCAGCAGCTAATACATATATTTACTTATGCATTTAGAACAAAGAAATCAACATCAAATAGTGTTGGTAATAACATTTCTCAAGACAAACTCATATCATGCAATAGAAATATCTTTTTCTTAGAGCTCGTTGCTTGAAGTACGGTCAGTGAAACGGATACACAAAACTACCTGTTGACGTTCCATTTTGGAAACACTTTATAAATCTTCATTTGCCTATCGAAGTGCTGAAGTTTCAGAGTTATATTTGATCTCATCCACTTGGAAGAGGTCAAATTTGGTGCACAGAGTTATTGCACCAAACAGAGTTATTGAACAATACAGAGGGATGGTGCGCTTCCTAATTTTGGTGCACAGAGTTATTGCACCAAACAGTGTTATTGCATCATACAGAGGTATGGTACGCTTCCTAATTTTGGTGCACAGTTATTGCACTAAACAGAGTTATTGCACCATACAGAGATATGGTGCGCTTCCTAATTTTGGTGCACATAGTTATTGCACCAAACAGAGTTACTGCACCATACAGAGGTATGGTGCGCTTCCTAATTTTGATGCACAGAGTTATTGCACCAAACAGAGTTACAGCACCATACAGAGGTATGGTGCGCTTCCTAATTTTGGTGCACAGTTATTGCACCAAACAGAGTTATTGCACCATACAGAGGTATGGTGCGCTTCCCAATTTTGGTGCACAGTTATTGCACCAAACAGAGTTATTGTACCATACAGAGGTACGGTGCGCTTCCTAATTTTGGTGCACAGAATTATTTTCAAACATTATCCAAAAAATTTTCAACCGTAAACCGTTTCAGCCATAAACCGTAAAGGTTTTTCCCAAACATTTTTCAACCGTAAGAAAACACCATGGACCTGGTAATTCTACATTTTTACATCCTCAGTTCAGTCACCATTTTTACTAACGATACTGCGCATGCAAGTGAAGCTATCTACTTTACCAATCCCGTCGTTAAGCAGCAATACATTTCATCTTCGTTTATTCCTAGTCACAATGCAGTCTTCTTAACATGGTTTATCAAGCCTATTCTTACACTCTAAGATCTTCAAAATCGATTCATTTTGCTAAAAATTTTTATCTAGGAGACTTATATCATCTTCATAAACTAAGCCAAGCGGAGTTTTACTTCCCCGTTTGATTTGGTATTCTCCCATTGCCTTTGCTGTTCTCCTTAAGACAAAGTCCACCAAAATGAGTATTTATTTAAAGAGTGGACTAGGTAGATTTGGTATTCAAATATGATGTATGTGTCACGCATCATGTCCATAAACTATGACATTCAAATATGTCACATAGACTTATGACTAGTGTATATTCTTCTAGGCCTTTTATTGAATTTTTTTATCGCCTTTTTATTCAAAATGGCGATATACAAAAACCCTAGCTTCGAAACTGTTAGCAGAAAACGTTGCTGAATATGCTTACCCTTTAAAAAGAGAAATAATGTAGATGGCATTCTCTGCAAATAAAAGCTTCTTACAGTGTTGTCAGGTCATCAGGAACAAAGGATAAAATGCATTTTTCAGAGGCATCCACAAATATAGATGTAGTTATATAGTTATAGATGTAGTTATATCGATATAAGTGTAGCTTGTAAGAGAAGAAGAAAAGGCGGCCAGGCCATCAAAGGACATGTTAAGTAAGATTGGGTGTATCTACCCAAGACATCTATCTATATATATAAAAATAAGTTGTCTGTGTGTGTGGGTATGTCGGGTGACGTCATGTTTGTGTGTTGACTGACGTCATGTTTTCGACTGACGAAATTACAGACCGGGACATCGGGACACAAATGACGACCGGGACACCGGCACATAGGTAATATAAATGACGACCGGGACACTCAAAGAGAAAGCGACCGGGACACAAGGAATGTTCGATTAGCAATCACCATCAACAAAGCACCGGGACACAAATGACGACCGGGACATAGGGAGTATAAATGAAACCAGGACATAAGTAAAAAAAAACTAAAAAAAACTAAAAAAAAAGGTAAAAACTACAAAAAAACTAAAAAGAAAAAAAAACTAAAAACTAATAAAAAAACTAAAAAAGCTAAAAAACTAAAAAAACTAAAAAAGAAAAAAAATAAAATAAGGGAAAAAAAATGAAAAATAAAGGAGAAAAACAAAACTAAAAAAAATAAAAATAAAAAAAAATAAAAAGAAAAAAGAAAAAAACTAAAAAAAAAGTAAAAACCAAAAAAAAAACTAAAAAGAAAAAAATGGGAAAAATACAAAAATTTATTTCATCATATACCATTTCAAAAACGAATGTATATACAGACCGGGACACAGGGATACAAATGACGACCGGGACACAGGGAATATAAATGACGACCGGGACACAGGGACACAACTACAACGGGGACGCCGGGGGGCACAGGGGGATATATAAATGACGACGGGGACACAGGGAATGTTCGATTAGCAATCACCATCAACAAAGCTCAAGGGCAATCATTAGAATCATGAGGTATAACTAAAAAAACTAAGAAAAAGGTAAAAAACTAAAAACCAAAAAAAAAGACCAATTCAAAAACGAATGTATATACAGACCGGGACACCGGGACACAAATGACGACCGGGACACCGGGACACAAGGAATATAAATGACGCCCGGGACATTCAAAGAGAAATCACAGACTGGGACACCGGGACACAAATGACGACCGGGACACAGGGAATATAAATGACGACCGGGACGCAGGGACACAGCTACAACAGGGACGCCGGGGGGCACAGGGGGATATATAAATGACGACGGCGACACAGGGAATGGTCGATTAGCAATCACCATCAACAAAGCTCAAGGGCAATCATTAGAATTATGAGGTATAGATCTGAATACGGATTGTTTTCCCATGGACCATTATATGTTGCATGTTCAAGAGTCGGTAAACCTGACAATCTATTTATATGCACAGACATTGGGACAGCAAAGAATGTTGTATATTCGCAAGTTTTCCGTAGTTAAAACATATATATATATATATATATATATATATATATATATATATATATCTATCTATTTTCACAGGTGGGACATAGGGACACAACTACAATGGCGCGTAACTAATATGGCGCGTAACGACTTACGCGCGCAGGGGGGCTTGGGGGAGGCGCGAAGCGCCCCCACCAACTAGGTGTTGGGGTGGCGCGAAGCGCCACCCCAACAGCTAGTAAAATATAATATTAAAAACACAAACCTAAACATAAATTTTACATAATATAATTTTTGTATAATGAATCATAATATCATTTAAGTACAATTTTCGAATGTCTATATGAAGCGAAATATACTTGTTTACATGTACATTAGTATTTTATTAATAGCTTACTTCTTAAATGAAAGCGATGACATTTAAAAATTGATAATTTAAAAACATCCAAGCAGAAATTACTATCAGAAATGGTATACAAATAGGAAAAAATTCAAAAGTTTAGATGTGAAGAATAGTTATCAAGAATTTTTTGGAGGTTTGACACTTAAAAAGGGTAGTTATTAAGGCCAGAGTAAAAAAAAAGGCCTTTATTAGACATTACTGTAGTGTCAATCAGCAATAAGAATAACTGCTGATTTAAATACAAACATTAAAAATATTGAGTTCTTCGGTTCTACCTCTCAAACATAGTTGGCTTAAAAGAGGATGAAAGCGACTGACAATCCAACAAAATTCAAAGGTTAAAAATATAGCCTTCATTTCCTTCTTTAGGCCCGCAATTCCTAAATTTTAAAAAATTCGACATCTGTGATCCCATTAGTTGCGTAGAAAAGCAAGGTTCTGTATATAATATCCGACCAAAGAACCTGAACCATCCTTAGTCTTTTGTAGTGACCCAGTAAGGCTTCGTCTTTATTGACATCATTTATCCTACGTTTTTTGCGAGCAGATCTTTTTTGAACAGGCGACTATGATTTGCTATCTGGTTGGAGCCAGCCCCGCTAGTAACAGGGTGAATGATGTCAATTAAGGCGAGACTTAATCCGTTTAATAGAAAGTTTTTACGATTTTACTTAACGCTATTTAACGAAACGTTATTACTTCTAAGCTGTACTATCCTTCTCCAGTTTTTTATTATTTTGTTCTTTGCTTATTCACCTTTTTTTCTTGTCATTATGACGATTCAAACACGTGATAAAACTAGAACTATTTTTCTTCAAATCCTACCATTCAAAAAGATCTCGTTTTTTACTCCTTAAAGAAGAAACCAATTCTAAAAGATGAGATTCATTCCGAAGTGGATACGAAATAATTTATCAAGTATTATCATTAACATTGGTTCAATTTGTTGATATTATATTATATTTGGGGCTATGGTACTGAGGATTATTAAAATGTTTTTCCAATTTTTTTTTGTGCTTCTATATGAGCTAGGTTGAATATTAAAAAGATTATTGATGAAAACGCTATTATTTACCCTAGTAGAAGGACAACGTACCTTTCTTTCTCAATTTGTATCGCCAGTGTATCTACTTCACTATTATCAATTTGATAGGTTGAGAGTAGATCAACTATTTACCCTATATTTACCCTAGTATATTTACTAGGGTACTAGGGTAATATTTACCCTAGTAGAAGGACAACGTACCTTTCTTTCTCAATTTGTATCGCCAGTGTGTCTACTTCACTATTATCAATTTGATAGGTTGAGAGTAGATCAACTATTTACCCTATATTTACCCTAGTATATTTACTAGGGTACTAGGGTAATATTTACCCTAGTAGAAGGACAACGTACCTTTCTTTCTCAATTTGTATCGCCAGTGTGTCTACTTCACTATTATCAATTTGATAGGTTGAGAGTAGATCAACTATTTACCCTATATTTACCCTAGTATATTTACTAGGGTACTAGGGTAATATTTACCCTAGTAGAAGGACAACGTACCTTTCTTTCTCAATTTGTATCGCCAGTGTGTCTACTTCACTATTATCAATTTGATAGGTTGAGAGTAGATCAACTATTTACCCTATATTTACCCTAGTATATTTACTAGGGTACTAGGGTAATATTTACCCTAGTAGAAGGACAACGTACCTTTCTTTCTCAATTTGTATCGCCAGTGTGTCTACTTCACTATTATCAATTTGATAGGTTGAGAGTAGATCAACTATTTACCCTAGTATATTTACTAGGATACTAGGGTAATATTTACCCTAGTAGAAGGACAACGTACCTTTCTTTCTCAATTTGTATCGCCAGTGTGTCTACTTCACTATTATCAATTTGATAGGTTGAGAGTAGATCAACTATTTACCCTATATTTACCCTAGTATATTTACTAGGGTACTAGGGTAATATTTACCCTAGTAGAAGGACAACGTACCTTTCTTTCTCAATTTGTATCGCCAGTGTGTCTACTTCACTATTATCAATTTGATAGGTTGAGAGTAGATCAACTATTTACCCTATATTTACCCTAGTATATTTACTAGGATACTAGGGTAATATTTACCCTAGTAGAAGGACAACGTACCTTTCTTTCTCAATTTGTATCGCCAGTGTGTCTACTTCACTATTATCAATTTGATAGGTTGAGAGTAGATCAACTATTTACCCTATATTTACCCTAGTATATTTACTAGGGTACTAGGGTAATATTTACCCTAGTAGAAGGACAACGTACCTTTCTTTCTCAATTTGTATCGCCAGTGTGTCTACTTCACTATTATCAATTTGATAGGTTGAGAGTAGATCAACTATTTACCCTATATTTACCCTAGTATATTTACTAGGATACTAGGGTAATATTTACCCTAGTAGAAGGACAACGTACCTTTCTTTCTCAATTTGTATCGCCAGTGTGTCTACTTCACTATTATCAATTTGATAGGTTGAGAGTAGATCAACTATTTACCCTATATTTACCCTAGTATATTTACTAGGATACTAGGGTAATATTTACCCTAGTAGAAGGACAACGTACCTTTCTTTCTCAATTTGTATCGCCAGTGTGTCTACTTCACTATTATCAATTTGATAGGTTGAGAGTAGATCAACTATTTACCCTATATTTACCCTAGTATATTTACTAGGGTACTAGGGTAATATTTACCCTAGTAGAAGGACAACGTACCTTTCTTTCTCAATTTGTATCGCCAGTGTGTCTACTTCACTATTATCAATTTGATAGGTTGAGAGTAGATCAACTATTTACCCTATATTTACCCTAGTATATTTACTAGGATACTAGGGTAATATTTACCCTAGTAGAAGGACAACGTACCTTTCTTTCTCAATTTGTATCGCCAGTGTGTCTACTTCACTATTATCAATTTGATAGGTTGAGAGTAGATCAACTATTTACCCTATATTTACCCTAGTATATTTACTAGGGTACTAGGGTAATATTTACCCTAGTAGAAGGACAACGTACCTTTCTTTCTCAATTTGTATCGCCAGTGTGTCTACTTCACTATTATCAATTTGATAGGTTGAGAGTAGATCAACTATTTACCCTATATTTACCCTAGTATATTTACTAGGATACTAGGGTAATATTTACCCTAGTAGAAGGACAACGTACCTTTCTTTCTCAATTTGTATCGCCAGTGTGTCTACTTCACTATTATCAATTTGATAGGTTGAGAGTAGATCAACTATTTACCCTATATTTACCCTAGTATATTTACTAGGGTACTAGGGTAATATTTACCCTAGTAGAAGGACAACGTACCTTTCTTTCTCAATTTGTATCGCCAGTGTGTCTACTTCACTATTATCAATTTGATAGGTTGAGAGTAGATCAACTATTTACCCTATATTTACCCTAGTATATTTACTAGGATACTAGGGTAATATTTACCCTAGTAGAAGGACAACGTACCTTTCTTTCTCAATTTGTATCGCCAGTGTGTCTACTTCACTATTATCAATTTGATAGGTTGAGAGTAGATCAACTATTTACCCTATATTTACCCTAGTATATTTACTAGGGTACTAGGGTAATATTTACCCTAGTAGAAGGACAACGTACCTTTCTTTCTCAATTTGTATCGCCAGTGTGTCTACTTCACTATTATCAATTTGATAGGTTGAGAGTAGATCAACTATTTACCCTAGTATATTTACTAGGATACTAGGGTAATATTTACCCTAGTAGAAGGACAACGTACCTTTCTTTCTCAATTTGTATCGCCAGTGTGTCTACTTCACTATTATCAATTTGATAGGTTGAGAGTAGATCAACTATTTACCCTATATTTACCCTAGTATATTTACTAGGGTACTAGGGTAATATTTACCCTAGTAGAAGGACAACGTACCTTTCTTTCTCAATTTGTATCGCCAGTGTGTCTACTTCACTATTATCAATTTGATAGGTTGAGAGTAGATCAACTATTTACCCTATATTTACCCTAGTATATTTACTAGGATACTAGGGTAATATTTACCCTAGTAGAAGGACAACGTACCTTTCTTTCTCAATTTGTATCGCCAGTGTGTCTACTTCACTATTATCAATTTGATAGGTTGAGAGTAGATCAACTATTTACCCTATATTTACCCTAGTATATTTACTAGGGTACTAGGGTAATATTTACCCTAGTAGAAGGACAACGTACCTTTCTTTCTCAATTTGTATCGCCAGTGTGTCTACTTCACTATTATCAATTTGATAGGTTGAGAGTAGATCAACTATTTACCCTATATTTACCCTAGTATATTTACTAGGGTACTAGGGTAATATTTACCCTAGTAGAAGGACAACCTACCTTTCTTTCTCAATTTGTATCGCCAGTGTGTCTACTTCACTATTATCAATTTGATAGGTTGAGAGTAGATCAGGAGATCGGTCGTTTAGACGGAGACCTTGAATATCTGAAGCTACGTCAACACTGGGTGCACGTGATTGTGAATATAACGGCTAAGAAAATAATAAAAATGAAAACAAAAAATCACCATGAGGGTATTCCAAGTCTACACTGTGCGCATGTGATTGTGAGTATAACGGCAAAAAAACGGATAAAATGAAAATAAAAATATCAAGAAGCGATTCCCGATCTACGCTGGGTGCAAGTTATTGTGAGCATAACAGCTACAAAAACAGAAAAAAAGAAAACAAAATCACAATGAGATGATTCACAATCTACACTGGGTACACGTGATTGTGAGTAAAACGGCTAAGAAAATAATGAAAATGAAAACAAAAATCACCATGAGGGGATTTTCAATCTACACTGTAGAAAGAATATAAACTATTAAGAAGCAATTCCCGACCAACGTTGGGTGCACATTATTGTGAGTATAACGGCTACAAAAACAGATAAAACTAAACAAAATCACAATGAGATGATTCACATTCTACACTGCACGCACGTGATTGTGAGTATAACAGATAAAAAACAGGACAGAAAAAAAATCACAATCTACACTGGGTGCACGTGATTGTGAGTATGACGGCTAAGGAAATAACGAAAATGAAAACAAAAATCACCACGAGGGGATTTTCAATATACACTGGAGAAAAAAATAAAAACTATTGAGAAGCGATTCCCTATCAACACTGGGTGTACATCATTGTGAGTATAACGGCTACAAAAACAGAAAAAAAAACTAGACACAATCACAATGAAATATTTCACATTCTACACTGCACACACGTGATTGTGAGTATAACAGATAAAAAACAGGAAAAAAATCACAATCTACACTGGGTGCATGTGATTGTGAGTAAAATGGCTACAAAAACAGAAAAAAAAGAAAAAAATCACAATGAGATGATTCACAATCTACACTGGGATATTGGATGATTTTCCAATATATCTGCAAATCCGAGCGTGATTAACAGTGAAGCCTCAGAAAGAACCTCAACAGTGACCCGCTATTCCATTTTGCACACACCTATTCCATTTTAATTCAAAATTGTGAGTATAACGGATAAAAAACAGATAAAAAAAATCACAACCTACGCTGGGTGCATGTGATTGTGAGTATAACAACAAAACAAGAGCTCATATGGCACTTGTGACGAGGTCGGACCCTAAAATTAGACTCGGTACTAGAGTTATCGATTCTGCTATTTTTAGATTTTTTGGGTCAAGAACTTCTCTCCCTCCAGCCTCCCAGATGGTTGAATTGGGCAAACAACTGTCCTCAAGTCAATTTTGCAGGCCCCTGACACACTTGCCAATTTTCACCGTCCTAGCACGCCAAGAAGCACCGAACTCACCAATGCACGAGAAATCCCTCCAACTCCCACAAAGGGATTGGATCCAGTCCGGTTATGCCAATCAGGTATCTAAAACTTGTGCTAATTCTTCCCATCAAGTTTCATCCCGATCTTCCCACTCTAAGCGTTTTCCAAGATTTCCATTTCCCCCCTACGCTCCCTAATGTCCCCGGATCCGATCCGAATTGAAAATGGAGCATCTGAGACATGAAATCTTTCTATATATAAAGTTTCACTAAGATCCGATCACCCATTCGTAAGATAAACATACCTCAATTTTCACCATTTCCCCTCCCTCCAACCCCCCCAGTTGGTCGAATCGGACAAAAGACTGTTATCAAGTCGTTGGCCGACGGGCAAGTGCCATAAAAACAGAAAAAATGAAAACAAAAACAATCAAGAGATGATGACCAATTTACACTAGATGGACGTGATAGTGAAAATAACGGCCAAAAAGCAGGGACAAATGAAAAAGAAAATCACCATAAGGTGATTCACAATCTACACACAGTGCACACGATTGTAGCAGCTAAAAAATATAAGCAGATAAAAATATATGCAAAATATAGGCAGATAAATATATAAGCAGATAAAATATACATATAAAATGTATAAATATATAAAATATATAAATATAAAAAATATATAGATATAAAAAATATAAGCAAAAATATAGCAGCTAAAATATATATAGAGTATAGCAGCTAAAAAACATATAAAAAATTAAAACTAAAAATCATCATGAACAACAATAGAGAGGAAAGAGCGATTGTGAGCATAGCTATGAGCATAGAGTGCTTTTTAATCAAAATAGGAATTTTCCGACGAAATACAAGCTGTGATGAAAAACCAATTTATTATCAACTTTGGACAGCTCCACCTCTGACCTGTTTTACCTCTGACCTCTTACCTGTTAGGAAACTTCAATTTTTAAACATTCCTCCCAATCTACGTGGATTTAAGTAAAAGCTAAATGAGGTTCATTGTCTCGTTGTCATATATTAATGATAATACATCGTTGATCATGAAAACAAACATTCAAAGAGTGAACAACCTAAAGTTAGCCAACTTTAGCGTAAACTTAGCGTACAACTTTAGCGTACTTAGCCAATACACACAGTTAGAAACACTCTTAAAGGGGCCTCGGTTCTCGCATAAAACACTTTACAGGATACACGAGTACGAACTTTCAAATTTTTGAATTCGAAAAAGTTTCCCCCCCCCTCAGGAAAATAAAACCCTGGTCTTTGCACATCAGAAAATAAAAAAATTTGTTGGGATGTTTTATCCTGATACTGACCCTCAAATTGAATCTCAGCCCTTAACAGTTTAAAAAAAAAATCGGAAATAAATATCGTGTTTAAAAAATAATATCGTTCAAAAGCAAGAAATTAACACACTCAAATTAAGAAGGATGATCAAGTTTTACCTCCTCCCCATTTACTCCCAGCCTTTTCTTGCCGAAAATGCCATATGTGCTGATGTTCAACCCCATTTGTCCATTTTTCAGAAATACACACTAGACAAACAAACAAAGCACTTTGTAGCTTAGATAACTGCTTAGATAAATAAGCAGAAGAATAATGACTTACCAGCACAGGGACTGTAGGTTGCGACGCAAGAACAGGTACTTGACAATACTGGACTAGCCGTTCTTTTGCCTGTCTCTCGGCCATTTTGGCTTGAGATAACTGAACTTTCAAGTATTCTGCTTCGTTTACTCGCCTTTCCGCCTCCTCTAACATTTGCGCAGCCAATAGTTCTGCTTCTCTCATTCGCCTCTCGTAAAGCAGCTTTTCTTCTTCAGACTGTAAAACAAAGTTGAAATATAAAAAATTAAGTGATTAAATCGGAGCAGCTGTTAAATCTAACTCTGAACTTTGAAAAAGTTAAAATAGGAAACACAAAAAAGTGAAAAAGGAAACAAAAAACAAGTGAAAATGGAAAACACAAAAAAGTGAAAACGGAAATACAAAAAAGTTAAAAGGGAAACACAAAAAAGTGACAATGGAAAACACAAAAAGTGAAAGAGGAAACACAAATGAGTCCAAAGTTCAAAAACAATTGACATGCAAACAAGAGTTCATTGGTTTCCAACTTCTATATACAACTATCAGCTTAAGTCGGGTTTGACTATGAAAAATTTCAATTTCTCACAGTTAATAATTTCGTTTTTTTTATAAATATTAAATACTTGCTTCTTGAATTATTAAGATAATTATTTTTTTTTACTAATAATAATCCAAGAAAAAGAATAGAACTTGAGATTGGATAGATGGATGAAGTTGGATAGATGGGGGGGGGGTCTCATCGAGCTGAGATAATTAATAAAATTTGAGATTGATATAAAAGAAAATTTCCTGGTGGTTTGACTATCAGTTCAATGCTGGTTTGATAAACTCCAATTACCCTTTGTTAATAATTTGTTTTTGTTTGTTATAAATATAAAATAGTTGTTTCTTGAATTATTAAGATAATTATTTTTTAAGTATTATTGATCCGATAAAATGGATCAATAATACTAAAGTATTATTGATCCGAAAACGTGAGATTGGATAAATGGATGGGGTTGGGTAAGTAGGGAGGGGGTCTCATCCGATTGAGAAAGAACTCAATCGGATTTATTCCATTTCATAAATCTTTCAGATTTCTATATAACTATTTCGAACCAGTTCTGGGTAAGTGGGGAGGGGGTCTCATCTGATTGAGATAATGAATAAAATTTGAGATTTTTGGAAAAGAAAATTTCATGTTGGTTTGACAATCAATTATATTTTTGAAGGAAATTCATCTACTGAAATCTGATTTGAGGATTTCCTAATTTTATTGTTCCTTCTATCTTCTTTTTCTCTGTTTACTATGTTTTTTTTTATTTCATTATTTTTTATTATTGTTGATGCTTTAGTTATGTTTTTTACTATTTTGTTAATGAATTGAAAAAAAATTGATAGTTGGTATTATTACAAGTGCAGAACGGCCTGCGATAGTATCCCCTTTGCTCGTTATTTTCAATTTTTGGTGGAAGATAATAACGAATAATTATTGTTCATTTAAAATAATTTAGCTCAGGAACAACCCCTCAGTAAAATTAGTCTGTTATCCGACTATCAATTTTAACTTTAATCTGACTATATATTATTTTTATTTTATTTTCAATTAAGTAAATTGATATCAATAGATTAATTTATTGTAAATTATAATATTTCATATAAATTAGTTATGTAACAATTCAATGAATTATTATCCTGTATCTTACTCTGCTATAGTAATTCGAACCCCCCCCCCCCCTCCCTAAAACACTAAAAAGAATGATAAGAAATAAAAATATTAAAAAATTAATTAAATAGATGAGGATACTACATTTGGCAGTCAACATTCATATTAAAGAGAGGAAAGAAGAAAATATGAACAATGAGATTAGGAAATTCTCAAATCAGATCTCAACAGACAATGTTTCAGCTAAAACGTAATCGATAGTCAAATTAACATAAAACTTATTTTTTCTTCCATCAGTCTCAAATTTATTCCATTATCTCAATTGGGTGAGACCCCCCCCCCATTTTCCTAATCCCATCTATTTATCCAATCTCAAGTTTATAAGGAAAAAAAATATATAAAAATAATAATACAGGATATTCTACATCATTCTACCTATAGGGGTCCTACCTATAGGTAGAATATTCCAAATTCCCTTCTTTTTTATTCTTTTTATTCGACTTCTTTTTCTTTTGCTGCTTAATCTAACAGGTGGAAGGAATTGCCTGCGGTGGATTGTTCGCGGAGACTATATTCGGTGGGGAAATGTATCAGTCCATGGAGGGATCAGCTGGGCACCATCATTCACTTACGATGTACTGTGGATTTGTACCATTCTATCAAAAAAAAAAAATTTAGAATCAGTTGGTCCGCCAATACACTTGTTTGGTAATTTAACAAAACTTAGTTTTCAGTAAAATGAACTTTTAAATAAGCATAATATAAGTTATCAAGAAATATTGAATGATATTTTTATGTAACTTGTTGGATATATTTTTCTCTTCCTTATGTTTTAAAAATTAGGGTAAGTTTTGTTACAGGTGGGTAGGGTGAAACAATTCCTTGTAAAGTTTTGCATGAAAGTAAATGGGGCTCTTTTGACGGATGTTGTTATACAAAAAGGGAGGGAGGGGGTGGTAATTTGGGCCAGGGTGGTGTTCTTTCAGATTTATGTATAAACTATTTCGAACCAGTTCTGGGTGATCGGTGGTGAAGGAAGCTTTGCCAAAAATTTGTGAGTATATGTATCATCTTGGTTATTTTTATTTTTTGCATATATTTTATCAGTTGACACGACACAAGGGGGTCCCACAACTTCTTATAGCAGGCGCGCTCACTTGCTAGGGTCAGGAATTTAAAGCGCCAAAACGTGTATTGGCAAGTTTGTATTCCTCTGCGGAGGATGTGAGGTGATCATTTGGGGAATAATTTACTAGATTTAAGGTGCTTTTGCTTGGATTTGTACGACTTACATTTATTAATGTTAAATTTGCTCGATTTTGGACATGATTATTTGGCTAATGGATTGGTTATGCTGTTCTGTCCTGGATGATTGGATGGATGAGTAAGGTCAAGACCTTGTACAAGTGCTCATTCATCTCAATTAATAAATCAGCAAGACAGTTTTTTTCTTTTTAACCAAATAATTACCTGTTATATATTATACAAGAAAAAAAGAAGAACAATTAATAGTCAAACAAAAACGAAACTTAATTTTCTTTTTCATCAACCTCACATTTTATCCATTATCTCAATTGGATGAGAACACAGCACCCTCCCCCCATTTATTCAGCCCCATCCATTTATCCATTTTTAAGTTTTTAAGTTTTATTCCTTTATCTTGAATCAATAATAACAAAATAGTAAATTATTTAATAAGTAAAAAAAACAATAATTTCATCTAAAAAAAAAATTAATTAACAGCTGAGGATAATTGAACTTTGGAACACCCTAAGCTTGGCAGTCATGATTCTTAGTAAACAAAGAAAAAAAGAAACAAAATCAAAATAAATTTCAGCAAAAACATAAAAGAAAAAAAGAAAAACAATAGATAGTCGAAATGACAAAAAGTTTAATTTTATTTAGAATCAATTTCAAATTTGTGCATCTAAGTCCAGGATTTCGGAAGGATTATTGAGTTATTTTTCAGTTTTAGACTTTAAATCCAATAATTTTTTTTCGATACTGCACGATTTTCATAATTCATTTAATAGTCGAAGCAATCATATTGACTCAGTGGTTGCAGTATTTTACAAAAGCATTTGAATGGAAATTTGAAGTTTTCGTGCACTCATTAAGGTCCAAATTCAATTAAAAATTAACTCTGCCATTATTTTCCCACCCAAAATCATCGCTGCCACACATTTTGTCATGCCCAAGTTTACAGGTAAAGCCAGGTTAAAGAAAGAGGTTGTAACGTCTAAACATATAAGTCTCCCAACGCGGCGAGACCCAGACACCCCTTACCAAGTTCATAATCGGATGTAAAGTAATATACCCTTTTGTGGAAGGGTTCCATTTCCCCGGGCAATATCTTATTAGTTTTCAACGTACCACTGACAAGCGCTTCTTCTCTATTTCTTCTATTTATTTCTGTTTTTCTGATATGGTTCTATGTTGAAGTCGTCTTTCGTTTCAAAATTTAGAATATTCCTTTCATGAAATAACGTGCAGCATTTCAGAAAGGCCATCTATTATAAGAGCCCGTAATTAATGTACAGATAGCACTACTTAAGCTTAATTTGCAGGGCTCAAATTTTATATCAAAATGTCTTAATTTTTGGAATATTTCTGTGTTTTTTTGGCAGCTTTTTTAATTACAGTAATTTTTGTGATTTTATTCATCCAAACAAGGAAAGGCATATTGAATTAAGTACAAAATTGAATGGGACTAGTTAAAGACACCGACCAATATAGAGGTGGCTTCAAACAGAGAGAAATGAAGTGAAATAAAGTAAATTTCGGACAGTCAAATTTATTTTTCTTCCTTGCAATATTTCGGCGATTACTACCGTTCCATATATTTTTAGCTTATTTTCGCAGATATTTTAACTCCTGTTAAAACAACATCACTTTACTCCTACCTACAACTAAAGTTAGCAACTGAAGTTGGGTAGGTAGCGCATAACACACCGTCATCATGTGCAACCAACCTTGTTTCTGAAAAAGCGTGTTACAAAAATGAGGTGATTGAGTTCCTCCTTAACCTTAATAGTTTCATGAACTATCTTCGCTAATAAGAATTGTCACTCATTCTACATCCAGCAAAATACCTTGCTAGTCGAACTGAACGCTTTAGTTCTTTGTTTTATAGGCTTCTTATTCTTATATAGATTCACACACACACGCCCATATAATAGAAAAAATTGAGGTTTAGATATACACTTTCTCCCAGCTATTCAATAATTGGGCTACAAACGGATAAGCCAGATTTAGTTTTTTCCCCCAACTTCGTCTGCTTAGACTACATAAGTATTAATAAGCTTAAAAAGTTTTCTTAATTTCAGGTTAGCGAAATAAAACGATTTTCCACCATAATAAAAGCCAAGATATTAGTGGTAGAGTTCCAATATATAAGCTTAGTCTATATACTGGTTTATAACTCCGCTTTATGTTTTGATTTTATGTTTTATCACCCACGGCTGAGGAGTTTCAGCGAAAAGAAGACAAAACAGGATAATGTGACAACAAAAGAGGATAATAAAAATCAAATTGCCTTCATTGCTTGAATACGAAGGCGGTTTAATTCCTCCTCAGCTTCAATGGCTTTCTGTTGAAGGAGTGCTGCTTCTTCTTCTGTTACACGAACTTTGGCATTCAAAAGGTCGGCGGTCTCTTCTGAACGTCGCTGAAATAATGAAAAACATAAATATTAAAATATTTGATAAAGTCGAACAAATAATAAAAAACAACAGAAAAAACATCAGATGTGCTTGGCTTATTCAATACGTGAAATGATTATTCAATACATGAACGTCGCTAATACGTCAACGCCGAAATAATGAAAAACGTAAATATTTAAATATTTTGACAAATACGAAAAAGTAATAAAAACAACAGAAAAACGTCAGACAAGCTTGGCTTATTTAATATGTGAAATACTTATTCATTACATGAACGTCACTGAACGTCAAAATAATAAAAAATATAAATATTTAAATATTTTGATAAATACGAAAAAAATAGATAAAAAACAACAGAAAAAACGTCAAATAAGCTTGACTTATTCAATACGTGAAATAATTATTCAAAACATGAACGTCAAAGAACGTCGTCTAAATAATGGAAAACATAAATGCTTAAATATTTTGATAAATACGAAAAAAATAGATAAAAAACAACAAAAAAACGTCCTGTAAGCTTGGCTTATTCAATACATGATATAATTATTCAATACATGAACGTCGCTGAGAGTCCAAACAATGGAAAACATAAATATTTAAACATTTGATAAATACAAAAAATATAAAAAAAACAACAGAAAAAACGTCCGATAAGCTTAGCTTATTCAATACGTGGAATAATTATTCAATACATGAACGTCGCTGAACGTCAAACAATGAAAAATATAAATATTTAAATATTTTGATAAATACGAAAAAAATATAAAAAACAACAGAAAAAACGTTAAATAAGCTTGGCTTATTCAATACGTGAAATAATTATTCAATACATGAACGTAACTGAACGTCAAAATAATGAAAAACATAAATGCTTAAATATTTTGATAAATAAGAAATAAAATAAACAAAAAACAAGTTTAACTTATTCAATACGTGAAGTAATTATTCAATACGTGAGCGTCGCTGAACGTCAAAATAATGAAAGACATAAATATTTAAATATTTTAATAAATACGAAAAAAAAACAGAAAAAATTTCAATGAAAAACTACTATATTTACTTTCTAAATGCCATTACCGCACTGCTGCTATGTGTGGTTCTATTCGAGTAACAGCATATAATTAAAATTAACAATTCCTGTTGAAAAATCAGTATTTTGACCAGTTATATTATAACGATTGAATATAAACGAGTTTCGGTCTGGGGTGACAGCCGAAGGAGATATTTTGAAAAACAGTAATAACGGTAAAACGGTAAAGGGAAAAACGGTAAACAGATAATTGATATCTGTGCGATGCCTGAATATGTGTGAAGCCTGAAAATATTATGAGAAAGATAAACTGCGGTATTCAATATGTGAAAATGAAAATTCGAGGATGAAGATGCGAGTGTAGATAGCACAGTACTTAAAAAAAAACTCTAAAAACATTGCGATAATAAAACGAATATTTTCTCAAAAGTTTTACTTGACGTATTTTTAAATCCAAGCGGAATTTATTTGAATAAGAATGAGCAAGATTTTCAAGGTTCTACAAGGTCGCCAAATAAGACTGAATGGTCAAAAACATTCACATTTTTCTATTAGTAATTTTTTTTCCTTTTTGGTAGATTATTTTTAGAGTTTGTTTGGCGATGTTTGATGGCTATGATGTGCAGCCACCGGTTAAAATTGACGGTTTTTTGTCCTCCAGACAGGAGTACTACCTCAACTCAATGCCATTATCGACATCATTTCAATGAAGGAAAACGTCATTTTAGTGACATTTTAAGACAAAATTCTCTTGGAAGAGTTACTATTTGGCTGAGTTCAACAAAATTATTATTTTCATTATAACGATGGAGGACACCATTTTAATGACGAAAAAGGTCATTTTAATGACAGAGCATTGGAAAAAAACCAATATTTATCCCAGCTTAATGAAATTGTATGTTATTTTAATGAAGGAAAATCTCATTTTAATAGAGAGAAAGATGGGTTTATTAATATAAATAACAAAACAAAACAAGCAAATGGCCCGAAGCAAAGCTTGTTTGGGCTTACAACCCCAATACACATACAAATAAAACAATACGAAAAAGAAGAAAAAATAAAAAGAAAAGAAAAGGAAAAGAAAAAAGAAAGAAAGAAGAAGAAAAAATCAATTACCCTGCATTTCAATCGAAACGGATTTCCACTTCAAAAGAGACAAAACAAAAAGAAACCAAAACCACTTAACCAGTATCGCCAAAATCAAAACCAACATCTTGGCTCCACTTGAGGTCCATTTAACTATCAAAACCATAAATATTAAGGCAAAATAGCTTTAATTCCCGCCGAAATTCAAAAAAACTATCCATGTTTCTCAAAGTCGTAGGTAAACAATTCCATGCATGGGGTCCTAGATGCCGAATAGAAAATTGAGATCTACGGGTAATAGCAAGTGGACGACGAATTATATCGGACTGTCTCGTAGAATGTGTATGAATATCACTTCCTAATTCAAACATACTTTTAAAACATGTTGGTAAACAATTTTGAAAATATTTATATATAAACAGGCTTCGATAAAAAATAATAAGTCCTGCTAAAGGCAAGATTTTGCATTCTATATACCTCTTTTGTACCGAGTCTTTAAAACCTACACCACATAACACTCGAAGCGCTTTATTCTGCAAAACTCGAACACGATGGAGATGAGAAGGAAATGTACTACCCCAAACATTGCAACAATATAGCAGATAAGGATGAATTAAGGAATAATATATTGTTCTTAAAATATCTCTTGGGAAAATATACTGCAACTTTCTTAAAATGCCAACATTCCTAGCGAGTTTAAGACTAATATAATCTATATGTTCTCTAAAGCTGAGACATTCATCAATTAAAACTCCTAGATATTTTGTACAATTTATTCTTAAAATACTCATATCAGCAATATTAAGTCTGTCTATCCAAGGGTAATAATTTGTGCTCCTACCATACAATAAAAAGCAAGATTTACTATAATTCAAATTTAACTTATTAAGCTTCATCCAATTTTGTACAAACTCCATACTGGGGTCCTAGATGCCGGAATAATGGAGTAATGGAGAAATAACCAATATTTATCTCAAATTAATGAAATTACAGTTGTCATTTTAATGACTGAAAAGCCATTTTAATGACGGAGTATGACGGAGCCATTTTAAAGAGCCAATATTTATCTCAATTTAATAAAATTGTAGCCATCATTTTGATGACGAAAAATGTCATTTTAATGACAGAGTAATGGAAAATACTCTTGCAGAGGCATAGGGGATAGTTGGTGATTGGCGCGGAAGCAGCACTAATAGTGACAGAGAACCCCTCTGCATAGTTTGCAATGAGAGCTTTCTTGTAATAGACGATAGATTCTATTGTCCAGCATTAAAAAGGAACTGAGCAGAATCCGCTCCAGTACACATCTTGCACCAAGGAAGTAAACAGGGTGAGGGTCTCAGGGTTTGGGCCCCTCAAAATCCTAAATTTAACTGAATTTCTGGGTACTTCTTATTCAAATCAGAAATAAATTTGTTTTTTATAATGTCCCCGCTCCCCCCTTTGGCCAAAATTCCTGAATATGAATGCCTTGCAACTATCAACCTCGTCCCAAGTTTCCGAAATTAAGCCCAAGTCTATGAAGGATGAGTGGAAGATGGTAGGGTGAAGAGTATATCAAAAGGTGAGAAAAACAGCGAAAAACAAGAAAAAAGTGAAGTGAATAATGAGTGAATAATGAAAAAAAGTGAATAATGAAGCCAGGTAGACTGAAGAGCGTTTCAAAAGCCAAGAACAATAGCACAAATAAAGAAAAAAGTCGAAAAAAGAACACATTGGCCAAAAAAAAACCCGAAATGATTATTTTAGGAACTAAAACAAAATAATAAAGCCAGGTAGGTTAATACCTTCAGCCGACTAGGCTGAAGGGTATTTCAAAAGCAAAGAAAAATAGCAGAAAGCAAGAAAAGAATAGGAAAAAAGAAGATATATGCGGAAAAAGAGGTAGGAAAGATTATTTTAAGAACTAAAAAAATAATAGAACATAAAATATAAGGTCATTTTCAACTCTCAAGTCTTATTTTGGCCCCCCCCCCTTTAGTTTCTGATAACCCTTGCTCGAGGAGTAGCACAATCGAGAAAACGTTGGCGCATACATAGTTTAGTGAGAATTGTTATTTTTAGGGTCTTTAATCGTCACACCATCCTAGGGCTTTTAGAAACAGCTTGCAAAGGAATGGTAGTTAATACAAGTTTTCTTATTACGGTTGAATCTAATTGACCTTTTTCAAATTCCTGTCACCGAGTAATGTCGGTGAATAGTCGCTTAAGCATCTTGGGAATTTCACATGTAATTTTAGTATTTTCGACAAAGGGGTTCTTACGGTATTGAAAATGACTCCATTTGGATTCTTTTGACAATTTTAGGAAAAGGTATAGAATCATAATAAATAATTGGGGATATTTAAGGCAAATCTCTGGGAGATGGTTTTACTGTAATACATCAACAAGCAATGACTGCAGCAATAGAGTATAGCTATGCAGCAATGACTGCTCTAGTGCACCAATCTACTCTAGTGCAGCAATGACTGCAGCAATTGAGTATAGCATAGAGCTATGAAACAAGTGGCACTTCAAAGCCAAGTAGCCTATTTTTGGATTTTATATTGAAAGTTCTTGAAAACGACGATGTCTCAGACAAATTCCCATACTATACATATGAGTCAGCCAAGTGCAAGCGGCATGAAAATGCCACTTGTTTAATGCCACATGAAAATGCCACTTGTATATGAAAGCCAAGTAGCCTATTTTTGGATTTTATACTGAAAGTTCATGAAAACGACGATGTCTCAGACAAATTCCCATACTATACATACGAGTCAGCCAAGTGCTTTATCCCTAAGACTCGAGGAAGGATCAATTGTTTCTTCTCTACCTGCTTCAAAACTAAGTTTTTTCGATAAGATTCATAGTTCTGTTATTTATCTATTTTTCTTTGTTTCTCTCTTTTCTGTTTATTTATATGAGATTGGTTATTATTATTAATAAGTTGATGAGAGATTGGTTGTTATTAGTTATTATATTTTTTTGTTTCGTTTGTAGTGAATTACTAGTTAGAAAATGAGTTTTATGTACCCGCCCAGTCGCAAGTGCTTTTTTGTATCTTTCTTTGGACGGGTACTTGCATATTAGTTAAATGTATTTGATTTATAAATAAAATGGACTGAACTGAACTGAACGATAAATAACAGCATTCATTTCCATAATAGAAACTGAAAATATGACTTTTTTCTTTGAGGATGTAGCTCAAATACTACAGCCCAGCATCAACTTATTGAAGCTAAAGTAAGCGAATTTTTTATTGTATTCAATAAAATTACTAAAATTATATAATCACAAATTAATCTTAAATTAAATGTTAAAGTTGATATAATTATAATTAAATTTAATTAAAATAATGCCAACCCTTTAGACTAAAATAATCAAAAACAAAGTTCCATATTTTTAACATACCATTGGTCCAACATAGCTTGATTTTATTGTTTTTCAATACCCTCTTAAATCAAGTCCTGGTTTGTGTGTTTATCGAAATATTTCAGCAGTTGTCTAGCTAATCTAAAAGTATTGCTAGTCTTTTCATACATATGAGCTTTTTAACATATTTAAACGCATTAAAACCCCAATATGGCTTGAATTCACTATTTTTCAGTAGCATCACGAACTAATCCTGAGTTGTGGGTTTACCAAAATATATCAGCAGTTGTGGAACCGATACAAAATAACTATATTTCATAGTTACAGACATATAAAATTCATTTAGTTGTGATGTGATATCTGGTTTCTTTCATGAGCCTCAGTCCAATTCAGTACTGGGAACGAATGGGGTGAGCCTAACTTGAGCTAGGAGTGAATAGACTGGGAATCTCGTTGGAATCGGCAGAATTTAGCACTTGATCTTTGCAAATATACCCTATATACGACATACCGTGAAAGATTCAAAATTCTAAAAAAAAAAATTTGAGGGGGATTACAAAGAAGTTTTTCGAAGGGGGAAAGGGGTGCAAAAAAACGCATAAAAACTTTGTTCATATTCATTTTTGTTATGTTTTTAAGAGTCAGACATTCATTTCGAAGGGGGGAGGGTCAAACCCCTTAACCGTGATGCCCATGGATACAGCCTTGCCAACAACCATAATGATAAAAAAATAGATGGCAGATTCTCACTAGTTTTCACCTTTTTCATTCGAAAATATTCCATTTAAAAGTCTGTGAGATTTGACAGGAATTTTTCTGAATTCCCTATATATGTCAACTAACTTTTTGTCTCTTTTCAATTTTCCTCCAAATAGCTCATTTTCATTTTATTTACTCTTCTTATGTCCTTCCTCTTATTTTGTTATTTTCCTCTTCAGCTATCTTATTATCTAACTTTTCACATCTCTATGTAGAGATGCATTGTTTGGTTGATATTAAAAAAAAAAAAAAAATTATTTTATTAAAACGTAAAATGCTGAAACGAATAGGGAGAAGAAATAAGAGAATAGAAAACCGGTTTCATACAAGAGCTTCATTGGCCAGCCTCATTTCTTCTTGATACTGAGAAAGCCGCTGCTCCAAGGACATTTTTTCCCGCTCTGCTGCTTCCCTTAACTGCTTCTCCTTCAGAAGTTTTGTCCTCTCCATCTGGCGCCTTTAAATACAAAACAGGGACGATCATTATCATTTTAACCACTTTATCAACAATGTTAAATAAAATACCACGCAAATTCAGGAAGTCATAATGTCCTTTTCAGGAAAATTGGAAAATTTTCAGGAAAATTTTATCTTACCAATAAAGAAGCTTCTACAGGCTGTTTCCGAGGCTTATAAGGTCAAACTTCTCCGCTAATTTACTGTTTTGGAACCACCGTGGTAATTGAAGCAAAAATTACAATATCTGAAATATGCCACTCGTAGGGTACTACAATATTTTTTACGAAACAAATGTAATACCAGAAAATTTCCAGAAAAACTTACTGTTTTTTGACAGGAAGTCTTTTTTTTAAGAAAAATGTCCGTTTAGAATCAAGGTATGAGAAGCACTTTTCACATGCATATATTTTTCTAAACGATATTTATTGACTAATTCTGGCAAACACAGGTAGGGATAAAGCATATCCTTGTGTAACACCATCTTACATCGGAAACTAATCTGTCAGCCTAGTCTCTGCCTGAGCTGAGTATAGACGACCTTCATATAAGTTTAAAAAGAGTATGGGTGACTTATAAAAGTACAATCTGACGCTGATGTCCATAAAAAAACCATCGACGCCATCTTTCGTTTGGAAAAACTTGGCATTTTTTCAAGCTGTGTAATTGTTTCTCTGTCAAGAACTAGGATCAGACACATATTATTACACTAATTTTACCAACTACAAAAACTAAATTAATTATTTTTATCATTGCAGTAAAAAAAAAGACGCCAAACACTAGATGACGTCAAGTATTTCTTTGGTCAACACCAGTGCCATGGGCTTAATAACATTAGGTTTTAATAATATTTCTGATAATTTTCGGCATTCAAAAAATTGGAGAGTTTTCCAAATTATTTTATGATGAAGTTCATTGAAAATTTTGAGAGAGTATATCAAAATTTCTACTTTTGAATTATACGCATAGTTTTGGGTACTTCCGTTCACTGACCGTATTCTAAGCAATAAGTTCTATGAAGAACGTGATTCTATCCCACTTTCTAGACCTATTTTGAGAGAAATGAAGCGTTATGCAGACGAAGAATGACAGATTGCCCTTTTGGCCATCCATCTAGGGCCAAACGAAAAACATATCATCCCTGAATAAGGTGGAAAAAGCTTATAAAAAAGGATTTAATGGGAAATAAAGCTTCTTGGGAGAGTTAAAAGCTTGAAATAAATTGGGGCGCAGGAGGAGAGTGCGTAGCTGTGTTGAGCCCAGGCAGCATAAGGCTGTAGTGAGTTGTTAACAGTAGCAGTATACTAAAAATTAAAAAAAATTCTACTTTTCATCCATTGGCTCTTAGTGTATTACATGAAGATTAATTGTATTTTCAGTGTTGTTTATTATTGTCAGTATTATTTGGCTGTTACCCGAAGACTAATGATATTTTCAATTTTTTATTAGTGTTAAGTGTTATTTGGCTACTACCCAAAGACTAATGACATTTTCAGTGTTATTTATTAGTGTTAGTGTTATTTGGCTTTTAATCGAAGACTAATGGAAATTTCAGTGTCATTTATTAGTTTTAGCGTTATTTGGCTCTTACCCAAAGACTAATAAAATTTTCAATGTTGTTTATTAATGTTACTGTTATTTGGCTGTTACCCGAAGACTAATGATATTTTCAATTTTTTATTAGTGTTAAGTGTTATTTGGCTACTACCCAAAGACTAATGACATTTTCAGTGTTATTTATAAGTGTTAGTGTTATTTGGCTTTTAATCGAAGACTAATGGAAATTTCAGTGTCATTTGTTAGTTTTAGCGTTATTTGGCTCTTACCCAAAGACTAATAAAATTTTCAATGTTGTTTATTAATGTTAGTGTTATTTGGCTCTTACCCCAAGACTAATGATATTTTCAATGTTATTTATTAGTTATTAATTTATGTTATCTGGCTCTTACCCGAAGACTAAAGATACTTACAGTGTTATTTATTAGTGTCAGTGTTATATTTGGCTCTTACCCCAAGACTAATGATATTTTCAATTTTTTATTAGTGTTAAGTGTTATTTGGCTACTACCCAAAGACTAATGACATTTTCAGTGTTATTTATTAGTGTTAGTGTTATTTGGCTTTTAATCGAAGACTAATGGAAATTTCAGTGTCATTTATTAGTTTTAGCGTTATTTAGCTCTTACCCAAAGACTAATAAAATTTTCAATGTTGTTTACTAATGTTACTGTTATTTGGCTGTTACCCGAAGACTAATGATATTTTCAATTTTTTATTAGTGTTAAGTGTTATTTGGCTACTACCCAAAGACTAATAACATTTTCAGTGTTATTTATAAGTGTTAGTGTTATTTGGCTTTTAATCGAAGACTAATGGAAATTTCAGTGTCATTTATTAGTTTTAGCGTTATTTGGCTCTTACCCAAAGACTAATAAAATTTTCAATGTTGTTTATTAATGTTAGTGTTATTTGGCTCTTACCCCAAGACTAATGATATTTTCAATGTTATTTATTAGTTATTAATTTATGTTATTTGGCTCTTACCCGAAGACTAAAGATACTTACAGTGTTATTTATTAGTGTCAGTGTTATATTTGGCTCTTACCCGAAGACTAATGATATTTTCAATTTTTTATTAGTGTTAAGTGTTATTTGGCTACTACCCAAAGACTAATGACATTTTCAGTGTTATTTATTAGTGTTAGTGTTATTTGGCTTTTAATCGAAGACTAATGGAAATTTCAGTGTCATTTATTAGTTTTAGCGTTATTTGGCTCTTACCCGAAGACTAATAAATTTTTCAATGTTGTTTATTAATGTTAGTGTTATTTGGCTCTTACCCCAAGACTAATGATATTTTCAATGTTATTTATTAGTTATTAATGTATGTTATTTGGCTCTTACCCGAAGACTAAAGATACTTACAGTGTTATTTATTAGTGTCAGTGTTATTTGGCTCTTACCCGAAGAGTAAAGATACTTACAGTGTTATTTATTAGTGTCAGTGTTATTTGGCTCTTACCCGAAGACTAAAGATACTTACAGTGTTATTTATTAGTGTCAGTGTTATTTGGCTCTTACCCGAAGACTAATGATATTTTCAATGTTTTTTATTAGTATTAGTGTTATTTGGCTCTTTTTTAAAGACTAATAGTATTTTTTGTGTTATTTATTAGAGTTAGTATTATTTGGCTATTTCTCAAAAACTAATAATATTTTCAGTGTTATTTATTAGTTTTAGCGTTATTTGGCTCTTACCCGAAGACTAATAAAATTTTCAATGTTGTTTATTAATGTTTGTGTTATTTGGCTCTTACCCCAAGACTAATGATATTTTCAATGTTATTTATTAGTTATTAATTTATGTTATTTGGCTCTTACCCGAAGACTAAAGATACTTACAGTGTTATTTATTAGTGTCAGTGTTATTTGGCTCTAACCCGAAGACTAATGATATTTTCAATGTTATTTATTAGTATTAGTGTTATTTGGCTCTTTTTCAAAGACTAATAGTACTTTTTGTGTTATTTATTAGTGTTAGTATTATTTGGCTATTTCTCAAAACCTAATAATATTTTCAGTGTTATTTATTATTTTTAGTGTTATTTGGCTCTTTCTCAAAGATTAAAAATATTTTCAGTGTTATTTGGCTTTTTCTCAAAGACTAATAATATTTTCAGCGTGCTCAACTGCACGTTTTCAAGAATTAATTTCCATTAATTCTTTGAGAAAAGAATTTCGGCAGAGCTCAAGCTCTGCCGAAACTTGACTGGGGTCTGGAATTTGACAATTCTACAAGAGAAATATATTTCTCTCAAAGAGCGGTAAACGAGTCTAAGTCTTCAAGTACTTACAAAAAACGTACATAACGTTTTTTATTATCTACAAAAAACGATAAGGTTTCATCCCTATTTTGAACTGTTATATTTTCTTACAAAAAACGGATCTGACCTTTAGTCGCTCTGTTTCTGTAAACCATTCCCATAGGAGGGACAGCTAAAGAACAAATGGCAAAGCCGTCGCTCTGTATATCCTCGCCACAATTTGCCGATTGTAAGAGTGCTTCAGCGGGGCAAGTTTGCCATAGCCAACTCGCAGGTTTGACACAAGGGTGTCAAGGCAAAAAAGTTCTCGCTATTTTCTTATCTTGATCATATAGGAAAATAAAAACATTGAGGAGAAAAGGACAGTGCGATAGTAGCACTATCTATTGATGCAATTGGTGTTAGTGAATCCCGTTTCGTCGAGTCGAAAACCTGTTATTCGGTTTTCTGGCCATTAACTTGTGGATCAACGGTGGTATAATCAGATAAAACCTATCTATATTATCCTGCAATGCACTCAAAGAAAAACTCAACATATGAAAATCATCAGCATAGCTTATTAGACTCAAAGATAAAGGCTTAAATCACCAGTAATTTGTTTTGTAACCTTAAAAGTCAAAGTGTTAAATAATATCGGATTTAAACCGAACCTTGTCGAAGTTCTCTATCAAGTTTGTCTGGCACACTAAGCCTGTCAATTCCAAGTTTCAATCTTTTATAGCTATTGGAATACTAATATGACAACATAGCTATTATATGGGTGTTCAAACCAGCATCTAGAAGGATTTAGAAGACGGCAGTCTGGATGACTGCATCAAACGCAGCAAAGATATCAACACAATATATGTATATAAGGACAACCCAAGTTATTTAGCCTTGGCAAGAATATGGTTTAGAAGTCTATGGGTAAAAGCACAGCTGAGATGTTTTCGAAACTCAAACTGTCTTTGAGCTCACACTTCGATATAACTTCGCTGTGAACCATTCTTTCCAGCACTGCGCAACTTACTTGAGACGGTAATTGGCATATATTCTCCACATTTACTTGAGTTTTTTCCTTTCTTCTTTGGTTTGGAACGGGTGTGACTCTGTAAGCCCAGCCAGAGTTGGCCCAGCTCTAAATGGGTACCCAGAGAAATCTGAGGGAAAAACACAGGAATCATCAAATGATTAGCCCCCAACCACGCATTACATTTCCGGCCGAGGGCGGAAAATCGAAAGCTCAGTACCTGCCTTACGCAGATTGATACCACAAGCTATTATACATAATATTACCAAGGTCGTGTCCAGAAGTAGGGGATTATTGGGTTTGACCCCCCCCCGAAATGTTTGTCCGTAAAATAAAAAAAAAAGCAAACAAACAATTTTTCGTGCGTTTTTAAAGTGTTTCTTTTTTATACACCCCCATATACGAGCAAAAATGCTGGATACGGCCCTTGATATTACTTAAACTTTTTCTAAGAGACTGATCTAAGTTTTCTTTAAAAATATCAAATATAATTTAGTAAAAACTAAATATGAGCTACTGAACGAATGGTAAATAATCTTCTTATGTTAAGACATTAAAACCTTGGCATTGATGAGAAATGACACAAAACGTTCACCAAAAACTTGCACAGGGAACAAGTCACCTGACGACGAGCATCCATCTTCATCCAGCGTCTACGAGCCAAACCCCCAACAGGTAACTCCTAATAGCAATAATCTTACCTTTTTTCTCACAAAAAATTCTAAATCCGATATACAGAACAGTTTCCAGAGTTAAGGACCCATCCGGTTTCCGAGGCGTTCCCTCCCTTTCCGAGACTATTCAAAAAGGGTCACATTTTAGTTTGAAAATAAGTATTTTTGATTCAAAAATTTTTGCTAGACCGAGCTTAGTTAGGCTGAATTTTTCTAGGCCGAACTCTGTTAGACCTACAGGCCGAATCTCTGAGCCTTTTTCTCTTCCTAACTCAAGGCGAAGAGACTACCAGATACGCGTTAAAGAAAGGTAACTTAGGATTTACTTTTAGCTTGAAGACCTGAATGCTTTCTTGGCGATTATACTGCTGTCTGGGTATCATAAGCTTCCAAGTGAAAACCAATATTGGTTCAAATCAGATGACTAGGATTTCTCCATCGAAGCCAAAGCCATGAGTAGGAACAGTTTCAACAATAAAAATCTTGATCATGGTGACAAAATGGTCAAAGTGCAACCACTCTTAGAAATTGTAAACTTAAAGTTGAAACAGCTAGGGACCTTCTGAAGTAAACTTTCCATAGACGAGCAAATGATACCGTTCTACGGGTATCATAGCTGCAAACTGTTTGTCAAGGGTAAGCCCATTCATTTTGGCTACAAGGCCTGGGTATTAGCTTGCACTCATGGCTACCCTTTCGACATAGATCTCTATCAAATGAAAGCGACAGAGCAGCAGCTCTCGTGGCGCTCAGCACGAAAGTGCCGAGTTTAAGTGCCAAACATAAGTTCGGCATCAAGTAAAAGTTCGGCAAAAGCACGAAGTTGATTTTGATAAGTTTTTTACAAGCTATGATTCGCTTGTTCAGTTCCATCGCCTGGGTTTTAGGGCGACTGGAAAAGTCCTTGAAAATCACTCGAGAGGGTGCTCTTTGACAGAAATCGGGGTCTTTGATTTCAGAGCGTCAGGAACTGTTTTAACTGTCAAGCGGAATGATAGCAAAGATGTCTGCGTCGCAACCAACTTTGATACTATTAAGCCGTTAGTTGAAAATTCTGGTTTGCTTTTTAAGATAAAAAAATATCAGAGGGACACTAGCCTCCCCCACGCCCTCTTTTCCCCAAATACATATGATCGAAATTTTGAGATTGACATTTTGTTTGAAATAATCACAGGACTATATAACAATCCTCAAGGGTTAATACAACCCACGGAGCTTGGGAGTAAGGGGTGTAAGTAATGCCCCGTGTTATATATCATTTTTATAGAAGGTCCCAAGCTGTTTGTTTCAGACCTTTTGCACCAAACTCTTCATAGACGAGTAAATGATTCCGTTCTACGGGCGTCCTAGCTGCAAAATGTTTATCGAAGGTAAGCCAACTTTTTGGATACAAGGCAAGGGTATTAGCTCTCTCTCATGGCTACCCTTCAACATCAATCTCTACCCAGAGAAAGCGGCAGAGCAGCAGCTCTCGTGACACTCGGCAAAAGAGCTGTAAAAAATGGCTATAATTGCTGTAACAACTTCAATAACTGTAACCATTGAAGACCTATTAAAGCGTCACAACCAACTTTGATACTATTGAGCCCAAGTTTCAAGCCAGAAGGTGCCCAAGCAGCGTGGGATATATTTATCCCACAGCCAGACATTGTCAAGAACTATAACCAAATTATAGATGGCTTTGTTCTCCTGGACAATGCCCTTTCTTGATATAGACCCAATGTCAGAAGCAAAAAATAGTATTGGATGATTGGTCAGTCTTCTTTGCATCCTCACCGTCACGGTTTGGCAATCCTACTGCCACCTCCACGAAAATGATGAAGAAGGAAAATTGTCACAAAAACACATCTCAGAAAAGTTGGGGAGGTTCTTTTTAGCAATGGAACTTTACTTCCGGCCAACAGAGGGGAAGGGGTTCCTGGAGTATTTTTTCGAAGAAAGCTACTGTCCACGTCATTGAGCTAGCTCCAACGCAAGGCCGATGCACAGTTTGTTGGATGAACATACGTCTACAGTGTCGAAACTAAAGGGGGGGAAACTCCACATTCTAACTTGTTATAAGTCATTTCATGCATAGAATTCGAATTCTTCTTGTTTTCTTATACTTTTGGCCACTTTTTCTTACGTTATAGTCTAATTTGATGAGCCAAGATTAAACCCGAATCTGCCCATTGCTCCCAAATGGGAACACACTGTAGGACCAATGGTGAAGGTGTTGATTTTTTGTTTGCACTAAAAACTTCAAAATTGAACCCCAATGACTTCTCTTGAAAATTCAGCATGGTTTCCAACAGGAACTAGGCTTGGAAATTAACGGGTTAGAATCAGCTCTAAGTGCCAGACTTGGGGGCAGAATGTGGAAGCTGGGAACTGAACCATAACTGAAAGCATACAAGAGCTATTGTATCAATCATTGTATGATCAGTCATTTTTATTAAATTTAAATCTTACTTTATTATAGAGAATTTTATTTAAATTTTTACAATTTGACTTGTATCTTTAGTTAAATTTATTATTATATAGATTTTATTATTATATTCATTATTGCATGTTATTAAATAATATATATTATTATATTATTAATTTATTATATATTTATCAGGTTTACATTTTTATGCTTTTGTTATGTCGAGCTTTTCATTCATAAGAACCCTAGCCACTTGAATAGCCTCTTAGGCCTTATGCACCTAATATAGGACAATTTCTCAGGTTGGTTGTGGAGCCCAGAAGTAAATTTTTGTGATTTGCGTTTCTCTTGTTGTGTTAGGTATTGTTTCTGTTATGTTAACGTAATGACATTTATTTAAAAGTGAATTTTCCTTCTGTTTTGTATTGTCATGGCCCTAGGGCTTTTAGCGCAATAAAACTTACTATAATGCATTACCTTAATTTCTCCTCCTTTGCTTGTGCCTTCATTTGTTGGACTTCCATTGTATCAGGACGTCTCCGCCTCATGTATAAATCATGATTACCACTACAGAGATCCAAGATCTGAAATTAAAATCTCATGACTTTCAAACAGTCTTGCTCGCAAGGGTAGGGGGCTTCAGGACCATGCAATCCCAAAATTTCACAAGTGTTGTGATTTTCTCTATATTTTTTCATAATTTTCAAAAAAACTTGGCTTTTAATACTTTTTTGAAGCTTGTGCCCCCTCTCCTCGATTTATGATATGTAAAACCCCTAATTTCTACTTCAGATAGTTGAGGGACTATGCAAAAGGATTTCAGAGATGAGAGTTAAACTACGGACAATCTACGGAGAAATGATTATGCGATAGATGAACGTTTCTTGTTTTATTAATAGCTAAATTTTATAAATGGCAATAATACGAATTATTTAATTAAATATCTAGTTAGATTATTCAATTATTTAATTAATTAAGAATTACGTTTCTTAAATTCCTAATCTAAATTAAAAGATGCGATCTTATTTTTGTTATTGTCATCATTATTAAATATGCCTAATTAAATTAAATCCAATATTAACATAAAAAAATTTTCACCATTAAAATAGTTAGTTACATGGTTAAAGTATTTGATTAAATTATAATTTAAATGTTTAATTCATTGTTTATTAATTATTTAGTTGATGATAACAGAAAAATATTTGTACAACAATGTTTTCGAGTTTGTGTCAATCAAGAGGTGATTATCTTTGCATTTGGATTACAAAAAAGTAGATAATTCCATTTATGGACGGATACTCTAGTTTTTCTTTGCCTTCGTTTCCAATCTAATTTATCTTTCTTTTTAGAGGCCTACTTTTAAATCTTCATTGCTTTAATTTGCATTTTGCATTTCTGTTTAGGAGTCTGACCTGTTTGGTCTTATCTTATAATTAAAATAACAAACAAGCTTTTTTCAACTGGAAGTATGGAGTAACATTAAAACTTAAAACGAACAAAAAATTTTTTTTTTTTGCAAATCAACAGCCCCTGTGTTTCAGCAGCCATTTTTAAGAATTGGGGGAAAATCAACTTTAGCCTCAAGATCGAAGCGTTGAGGAGGGGGAAGACCCTCTCATATACGGAGTAATTTATGTACATTTTAAGTTTCAATGTTGCTCCTTACTTTTAGTTGTGAAAACTTATTTTTTAACTTAGTTTCTGGCCGTTTCTCAAATCATGCCAGAACTTGAAAAATTTCCAAAGCGCATAATTCCCCCGCACAATTCCCTGGTAAAAATCTCCCAGACAATCCCCCCTAAAAAAAAGTCTCCTTACTTTCCTTTGAAAAAAAACAACATTTTTTTAATCAAAATTCTGATTGTTTCTCAAATCATTTCAGAAATCATCCTACCCTCCCACATAAAATATCCAACAAAAAAAATCCCCAGACGATAACCCTTTAGAAAGTTCTCCCAGATGTACAATCCCCCCCCCCCCACCGTGGAAACCGTACTCCCAGAAAAATCCTCCCCATGTGTTAAATTGATAAGCTAAAGGGAATTACAAAAACAGGATATAAAGTAGCACAACTGTCTTCATTTGTGTTTACATTCTTTGTGTTTACATTCATTTATTTGTGTTTGTGTTTACATTTTCTTTTTTTGTGTTTTTATTTTCTTTGTGTTTTTCTTTGTGTTTGTGTTTTTATTTTCTTTGTGTTTACATTCATTTATTTGTGTTTGTGTTTACATTTTCTTTTTTTGTGTTTTTATTTTCTTTGTGTTTGTGTTTTTATTTTCTTTGTGTTTACATTAATTTATTTGTGTTTGTGTTTACATTTTCTTTTTTTGTGTTTTTATTTTCTTTGTGTTTTTCTTTGTGTTTGTGTTTTTATTTTCTTTGTGTTTACATTCATTTATTTGTGTTTGTGTTTACATTTTCTTTTTTTGTGTTTTTATTTTCTTTGTGTTTTTCTTTGTGTTTGTGTTTTTATTTTCTTTGTGTTTACATTCATTTATTTGTGTTTGTGTTTACATTTTCTTTTTTTGTGTTTTTCTTTGTGTTTGTGTTTTTATTTTCTTTGTGTTTACATTCATTTATTTGTGTTTGTGTTTACATTTTCTTTTTTTGTGTTTTTATTTTCTTTGTGTTTTTCTTTGTGTTTGTGTTTTTATTTTCTTTGTGTTTACATTCATTTATTTGTGTTTGTGTTTACATTTTCTTTTTTTGTGTTTTTATTTTCTTTGTGTTTTTCTTTGTGTTTGTGTTTTTATTTTCTTTGTGTTTACATTCATTAAATAGTTCAGCATTTTTCTTTTTTAATTAGCAAGACTTAAATAAATTCCCGGAAATATTTTCAACTTCTTAATAGCTAAGAATCCAAGTACTTTCATCCTATTCTGGCTAGAGTACAAGCAAATATTCATTTATCATATTATTTGAACTCCAAAACTGCACGTTCTGCCCCACAATTTTCAATCAACACATGTTATTATCCTAAGACAAAAGAAGAAGAAAAAAAACTGAGAAGAAGAAAAAAGTTCGTCTTCAGACGAACTTAACTGAGGGGGGACTCCAATTTGTAATACTTTATGGTCTTTCTAAGGTTAAGACTGATTATTTCTGCATGTTTATGGTTCACTTAATTAATCATAATTATTTCTGTTCCTTAAAGAAAATCGAAAATAGGTAAAAAATACAGACAAGTCTCATGATTTTGTAATTTGCTTTAATTTTGCAAAATTCAATTTTGTTGTTTAGACAACTTATATTATTATTTATTATTTATCATGCCATATTTTTGTCTATTTACTGGTCAAATTGATTAAATAAAAAACCTCAAAAAGAGCAAAAAATCAAACTGTTTTCAGTCAATTTTGGATAAAAGCATAAATATTTATTTACCGTATTATATCTATGGACTCGTCAACTTGCTCACACCTAATTTGTGTACAAATAGAAGTGTATTTTGACCAAAATTCTAAGAAACAGACTAAGCTCGTTGTACGACTTTGTTCTTTGGACGTCAAAAATTATTTGCTTAAGATATTGTTGATCAAGACATCTCCTACTTTTAAGGAATTAATGACGTCCAGAAGTTTAGAAGATCTGTGTAAAAGCGACATGTAAACGCTTTTGTCTACAAATAATTAGCTACCTATGGTAATTAGGTGTGCGCTCCAGACTTGAAGTCGTGAGGCCAGGGGTTCGAGTCTTTTTGTCGCTGTTTTTTTTTTTTTGGAATGGGGTTAATGGTGTGACTCTGTTGGCGACCCAGCTCTAACTGTGTACCGGAAGATACCTGAGAAAAAACAGGAGAAGCGTCGGATAATTTGCCCCCCCAACCACGCATTGCACTCCTTACCGAAGGCAGTGAATCAGGAAATAGGTAGCGGCGCAACACAGACCATTGATCAGCATAAATTTTTTTGTTTTAGTATATGGTAATTAGCCCATAACTATATGTAAAAATTAAAGAGTTAAATTAAAATGTTTTTTTTTTAAAGTTAAAAAGTATGGGTATTAAAAATAACAAGACAAGATGATGGCACCTGTAGATTATCGGGGGAAGGGGAAGCCTATAAATCTTCTATCTAGGGGGCTGAAAGTAAAAAAAAACAATTTCTTTATCCAAAGTATTCAGCAATTATATACTTTTTCGGCCCTTTTTGCATATTTAAGATCTTTTAGGAGAGAAGAGAGGGAAGGGCTGGGGAGGGGGAGAGAAATTTCAGGAATATTTTTGGTAAGGAGTTACTGATTTCTACTCTCTACCAATGAAATGGTTCTAGTCCACTTATCATGTATGGAATAAAAAGGGATATAGAACAGTCATATGATTGCTAAAGATGTAAAATTTATTTCTTTACTAGCACAAAGGGGAGAAACCATCCTAAATGAGCTGGAGATGGTATTAAAAAAGATCGCTACGAAATACTTTTGAGACGGTCCAACTAGACGCTTTTCTAACTATTGCACTGCAACATAAAGCTCAAGTGAAATCCTAATTATTAGTTTTTTCTTTAGTGTAATTTTATCGTTGTGCAGTAAGAGTTAGTGCAGTAATTGGTTTCTAGTTCATGCGTTTTTGTTTGTTTTTTATGATTCATTTTCCTCCACTCCGTCTTATCATGCTATGTGAATGAATGGTGTTCAATAAATAAATAGACACTATGGTGAGACCTTCTATTAGAAAACATATCAAATTCAATAGATAAAGAGCTCATTAACAATTAGTATTACTGAAGTATCTTCCAAATAACTTATATACCTGCAATTTCTATGACCTGTCAAAATTAATCCCTCCGCCCACAAGCACCACTCCACTTGCACCAGGCGAGGTAAAAATTTTAGGGAGGTAAAATTTTAAATAAATAATCTAACGGTTGTAATTATTTTGTAGCTTTTGAAATTTTATTTGTGTTAAAATAAAATAGAGAGTACAATTAACAAAAGAAAATAATTAATAAATTACTAATTAATTAATAGAAACACACTAAAAATAAAATAATTACATAATAGTGATTAAAACAATCAAATTTAAAAATTGATAATAATTAGAATTTTCAATAATAAATTCAAAAATAATAAAATAGCTAAATTATTAATTAATTAAAAATATTTTGTTGACAAATAAAAATTTTGTTAAAATCTGACCCTAAAATTTTGTATGAAACAGGGGGGGGGGGTGCTAAAGTTTTTTTCCAGGGCGCAAGAGAGGCCAAAACCGCCACTGATTGGCTAGCATTAAAGAATTGGCTCTGGGGTTATATCTAAGAGGGTTTTTTTTGCATTTTTTTTTCAATTTGCGCGCATAACGCTCCTGAAAGAGCAAACACATCCATGATATTAAATTTATGGATTTTTTCTCTCATTAAAATTATTTTGAGTTGATTAGAGATTAGCAATCTTTATTATTATTATTTTTTTGTGATAGTTAGAAAGTTAGTTACAGTCAACTTTTACTAACTCGAAATTGACGGAAAAACTATTTTTCTTCGAGTTATGCATAGTTCGATTTATGAGTTCGAGTTACGCAGGAAATTCTACATAAAATACGATTCATATATGTAACAAGTTATAGAGATAAGCTAAATGAAAACTTGAGTTAAGAGGTACAAAATCATTAAATTTATTCCCTACAGCCACTACAAAATTAAGAATAAAATTATTAGTGCATTACAGACTTGACATATTATGACTTTAAAATGTCAAGACAATTTCAATAGATAAAATAGCTAAGCTAGAGTCAACCTTCGCTCATAAAAAATATGAGAAAACTCTTTAATTTTCTTGAGTTTGGAAAAACTCCTATAACAAGAAGCAACGAAGACGCACAGCGTTAGGTAAGACCCAAATCCTTAAGTTACATTAGGCTTAGAGGCTGAAAGCTTAATTCAGCTAAAACATACACAACTCCACTGTTTAAAAGAGCTCCATTTAATCCTCAATCCTTCAGTTACACTGGGCTTAGAGTCTGATAGCTTAATTTGACTAAATTACAGAGCTCCACTCTCTTAAAGAGCTCCACTTAATCCTCAATCCATAAGTTACATTGGACACAGAGTCTGAAAGCTTAATTTAACTAAAAATTTCAGTCTTCCACTGTCTCCTCAATCCATAATTTACATGGGGCTTAGAGTCTGAAAGCTTAATTTAACTAAAAATTACAGAACTCCACTCTCTTAAAACGCTCCACTTAATCCTCAATCCATAAGTTACATTGGGCACAGAGTCTGAAAGCTTAATTTAACTAAATTTTACAGTCTTCCACTGTCTCCTCAATCCATAATTTACATGGGGCTTAGAGTCTGAAAGCTTAATTCAACCAAAAATTATAGAGCTCCACTATCTCAAAGAGCTCCACGTAATCCTCAATCCTTAAGCTACATTGGGCTCAGAGTCTGAAAGCTTAATTAAACTAAAAATTACAGAGCTCCACTGTCTTAAAGAACTCCACTTAATCCTTAATCCTTAAGTTAAATTGGGCATAGAGTCTGAATGCTTAATTCAACTAGAAATGTGAAAACTTTCTTAAAATTAGCCTTTTTTAAAAATAAAGTCTAAAAAATAAAAAAAAGGGCTCACCACTTTGTTAACTTTAGGGTTTTCCGTGATGATGACAAAATTCGGTGCAGTCTTGTCCACAGGTCGAATAACAAATTTCTTATCTTCACATGATACATTTCTAACCTCAGACCATGGGAAATTTATTTTTGGCTGTAATTGGTTGTCCTTCTCATAAATATTCAGTCCTAAAGATGTTACACCCAACCAAAGCTCTGTATCTTTTTTATTCTGTAAATAAAATTAACTACAAAATAAATATCCAGTTCAGTCAAGTTGTAATCAGGATTGCATCTTGAAAAAGGGTACCAGTTGGCACGGTGAGTTCCCCCCCCCCGTTCTAAATTTGAAAACAATTTTGTATATTCATTAAACAAGACGAGGAAACTATTCATTCCACTGCATTTTCATGCATTGGTCCCAAGTGAGAACCAACTTGATCATGTTGGAATAAAAATTTAAGAGAAAAAGAGCAAAGCTGTGGTGCCAGCAGCGTGGCACCACAAGTGGCAGCAGGGCACCAGTTGGTGTCACCACACGTGGCACCAGGAGCATGACAAGGCTGTGGTGCCAGGAGGTGGAAAACTGAATGACAATATCCCCCCTCTCCCTGAAGCTACCCAGATTTGTTAGACACTAGAAAGATTCATGAGGCACGAACAGAGAAGGGATAGAGACTGGCTGAAGACCGTCAGGGAAACTGCAGACCAAAAATGGGTCTTCGGATGACTCGAAGATCCAATGATGCCAGGCAGGACAGTTCATTGTCTGGCTATCACCGATATTAAAACTAAGTAAAGTTTGAAGTAAATTTTCACCATTTCTTATCTCCTTTCAATTGTATTTCTGTCAAATACGTAATAAACTCCAAATGAATCATTCCAAAAAATTAAAAAGATTAAAGAAAAAACTTTGACAAATTAAAAAACATCCTTCATAAATTGTCAAAGTTTGGTTAAAAAAGTGGCATTTTAGACCGGTACATTTAATTCGAAAGTAAAGAATGCAATCATTCTAAGAATTTTCCCTTTCCAGTTACCAAGACATTTTTCTTTTACCATTATTTGGGTGGGGTTCGTAAGTAAATTTGAGTAAATATTTGTCTCTTAGGGTCCCACGGCAAAGGAACTTATATATGTAGCATTCAAGCCGTTAGACAATAACAAAGTTTTTCAGTCCTTTTTCCAGTCCTATCTTGGCTAACCCATATTTTTTTTTCCGTTTTCTTTTGTAATTTGGAGTCCCAACGAATTACATATTTAAATTTTGTAAACTATAAAAATTATTTTCAGCATTGAAGCTCCTATGGTTAAAGGACTAACAGATAGAAGTTTCAAGCGAGTAAGTGAAGTTTCACTTACTTTTTTGTTGAACCTTTCATATAAAACAGGTAGGGGAGATCGGGGTTATCCAGCACAAGGGGTTACTCTGAACAGACGAAGGGGGTCGTTCCAGTTTCTGATGTTGCGAATATAATTAAGAATCTAAAAATCAATTCTTCATCAGGATATGATGGAATTAATGTCAAAATTGTGAAGGAAAGTACTCAAGTTCTGGTTGAGCCATTTTTGTTGAACCTTTCATATAAAACAGGTAGGGAAGATAGGGGTTATCCAGCACAAGGGGTTACTCTGAACAGGTCATTTGCTCCCTAATTGCTATCTACACAGTTCCGTAAAAAATACTGAAATAGTTTTTTCTAGCGATTTATTAAAGAAGCTCCTTAAAAAGCCAATAGTTTAACTGTTTCTGAAAACTTTGGATAAAAGTAATTTTGAAGGCTGATTCTTGTGATTTTTCTATCATTTTCTAAGTTCTGCAGCAGCTCACCAGGAGTTCCAATAAAATTCAAAGTTCATAGCTTAAAGTTAAGTAGTCTTAGGGCTATTTTTGTTTTTGCAGAACACTGCCATCTGTTCTGGTTTGTTCAGGACGCATGTTCGACCGTTTACAGTCACAGCAGGGTTATTTCGGACACCGGTTAAAAGGTAACTATGAAAACTTTACTGAAGTGTCTGGAATAGCCTCCTTGAGGTTGAAAAGATGCATTTTCACCTTCAAAAAGGATTGACTATTTTACCTTAGTTTCTTATATATATATATATATATATATATATATATATATATATATATATATATATATATATATATATATATATATATATATATATATATATATATATATATATATATATATCATGAAAAGAGAAGAAGGTCAAGCAGATAGCAAAGAAACGGATGAGCAAGCGAGATTATAAAAAAAAAAAAAAAAAAAAAAAAAAAAACAATTAGACAACCGAAAACAAATCAAGACTCTCAGATTGCCTCTTCTAAAAGGCGCTAGTACCATCAGACGAGTTTGACAGCAAATTATGAATTATGTGCGAGAGATCAAAAAGTGCTCCCCGCATTCGAATGTTATCTTTCGTTTTACAGCAGTCGTTAAACCTCAATCTCAAATTTCTAGTTTGGTGTTTGTAAACATTTATTAGCTCGGCTGATTGCACCTTTTTTTTATCTTTAGTTAGATGTCCATCTGGGTCTATCTTTGAACAAATGAAGGCTATATTAAATGTGTCCAAATTCACCCCTAGGAATATCCGGAGTCTCCCCACTATATGCGATGACCTCGGGGAGTGAGCAACAATAGAAAAAAAAAGACTTTCAGATAGAAGAAAAATAGGAACGCTGGATCAAAGAAACTTCAGGGCAATATACGTAATTGGAGCGTTTGAAGTCATCAATCAGGCAAATCGGTTCATGAACACAGCCCCAAAAACAGCTGTCCGGGATAACTCCAGCCTCCTCAACTTTCTCGGATGATCCAAAAAAGTGACAGTAACTCCTCTTTTTAAAGGAGGAGATCCATCAGATGTGTCTATTTATAGGTGTATTTCACTTTTATCTACTCATTCTAATATTTTTAAAAACGAAAGCATAAACAAATTGCACGTTTTTTGGAATTATAGGGTTTTCTGAATTCGAGACAATTTGTCTTTCGTCACAGCCACTCTTCAGAATAGCTCTTGCTTTTGCTTTGCTTTCCCTTTATATAAATAAAATGAAGGATCAGAGTAAAATTTCTATGTCAATGCTTCTGGACATAATGAAGGCGTTTGATTGTATGTCCCATGATATCCTGCTTGGTAAGATAAACCATATTGGGGTGAGAGATCATCTTTTTTCATATAATTAGGATTAATCGTATACCTTCGAAAACAATGAACTGCGGAGCGCCTCAAGGTTCAGTTCTCGGACCTCTCTTATTTATTATTCACATTAAAGACTTCGAGTTTATTTTCGACCGCCCCCAGTTGGTCGCCTCAAACTTCAGTGTCCAGTCCAAGCTGGGATGCGAGTCCTGACGAAATGTTGCACGGCTTTGCAGATTTCCCAGTCATTGGATGTGCTAAAGGTGATTTTGAGGTGCTGGTTTATCGACAGCAACAGGCGATGGAGCATGTTTACTGGTTTATCGACAGCAACAGGCGATGGAGCATGTTTACTTGTGAATGGGCACTAACAAAATGACTAAAAATATTAAGAAATTCGATGTTTTGCTATTTTCATGAGTAGGAAAGCTCCAGCCCTATTTCACAGATCTCCAAACGACTAGAGGTATGATTCAGAGACCAGAAAATGGCTTTGAAAAGTATCTGGGTGCGTGCATTAATAAAGATTTGTCTTTCAAACAACATTCTGCAGCGGTGGGCTTAAAAATTTCTAGAAATCTGGGAATAGAAAAAAAGCTTAAACCCTTTTTTCCTGTTAAGATCCTTCATCTTCTATATTTTTCTCTGATACAGTCCCTTATCCAATAAGGCTCTCTTCCCTGGACGGTGACATTTAAATCCCATAAAAATATGATTAATAAAATAAATGAGAAAGCATTAAAGCTAATTAACAAAACAAATTTTTTAGTTAGTTTGGGAGTTTTAACTGCTCAGTTTTTGTTTACGAATACTTTCATTCTCTATAACCACAAGGCTTATCAGGAATTGTTCCTGTGGCTGAACCACGCCAGGGAAGATCATGGGATAAAAGCCTGTTGATTGTTCCGTATACGGCATGTGTTCCATCTGATTTTTCATTTGACATTTTATGTTTGTGAGTTTGGAATGGCCTACCAGAGGCAATTAGAAGTAAACCAAGTCTTGCATCATTTAAAATAAATATAAAAAATATCTGAGTAAGAAGCGTTAAGTAATAGTAAGTAATTTTCGATGATATTTTTCAATTGTTAAAGAGAGTGGGGTTTGTCTAGATCAATATCTGAACAAACTATGAATTAAACGATTGATTAGTACATGCTTTGTGTAATTAATTTTAAACTGCAATTAATAATAATGTATCAAATGTATTTTAAATCAAATAACAATTATGATTAATACTTATTTAAAAATAAGTGATTAATTTACTGGAAGACATCGTACTTATTACGACTCGTCACATGCAACAATGGGAGGGAAATTTTCAATTTACTAAGGGAAAATGTCTTCTTGTCGTTTGGCCTTCGTCGTCCATTCAGAAACCCTCTTAGTGTTAATTCTTACTTTCAGTTCAAAAAACTTGAACCATTTTTCAAAGTTCGTTCTAGGATATCCTTCACCCCTGTAAAATTGCTCCCCGTGATAAATCCTTCCCAGTGAACATCCCCCCTCCAAACAATTATACTTACTTTCCAACAACAAACACAATATGTAAACAAAGGACAAATTGCCTTTTTTTACAAGCCTTTTCCCCAGGCCTGTGAGGGTCACGTCATCCCAAGAGGCAAAGTTATTGGAACTTTCAACTATACTGAACCAAATGGCAATATCAAAATTTAGATCGCATATTTCTTGGGAAAAAAGGAGCGTAGGAGGGAGTGTGACCACCCTGCAACCTTATTGGTTATTATCGAAGTCCACTAAAACTTTTAATTTTCATTCAAATGAACCCTTTCCAAATATTCTAGGACCACTGATTCGATATAATCGTCCCTAGAAAAAGAAAAATAAAAACAAAAAGCCCACAAATAGACACGCATTCATGATCTTTCTTCTGGTAAAATATATGAAACTCCACATTTCTCTATTTAAGAGTTTGGAACCTCTACAGTAGGGTCCTCTGATATACTGAATTCTGTTTTGCGAATTTCATTAAGATCACTTGACTTTCGGGGTATTCCCTGCTTTTTCGATAATCAGGCCACATTCCGTTTATGGGTATCCTACCCCAACCGCAGACGTCTTTTTGTCTCTTGACTTCTTTTCTTATCCATTTCTGTCTCTTTTTATTTGTTTTTAAATGGTAATTAGGCAATGTCTAAGTAGACCAGTGGCGGTTCTAGCCTCTCTTGCGCCAGGGGCAAAACCTCCCCCCCCCCCCTAACTCGAAGAAAATTTTCAGGCAAAATTAAAAAAAATATCATTTATTAACAAGGTTATTTTCAATTCATTAACTGATTGAAAATAAGTTATTATTTATTAACATATTATTAATATCTAATTTATTATTGTTATTATTTTACTATTATTAATTCTTTTAATTTGATTTTTTAACAGCTACTATTCAAAAATTTTCATTTATTAACTGCATCCTCTACTTTGGTAATAAAATTCCAAAAGCTACAAAATGATTACAACCGTTAGACTATTTGTTTGAAATTTTGCACCCCTTAAATTCCTGCACCCGGGGCAACTGTCCCTCTCTAAAACCGCCTTTGAACCGCTTGCTTTAAAATGCTCTAAAACCACTTGCTATATGGTCATATAGCAAGGTCATATCAAATATTAAAATGGATGTTTTCACAAACATAAAGTTTAATATTTCTTCCATTTTGTCCTGCCTTATCAAAAAATATATTGCAACATTGACATGACCTATTTCTTTGCAGACAGATAACAACAAGTAGAAAAAAAATTGATTGCCACTTGGAAACAATTATATTATTTCCTCAATAAAAAAAAGGGATAGAGACGCATACTTGGACAAAAAATAAATCTCAATTGCAGAACCTTTCATAGTTTCGCATAACTAAAACCAATCTTTATCAAGCAGCTCGTAGTAACGAACTGCAAGTAAGGAGCGACGTGACTCAATAGTAATCAAAACTCTAAAAAACAGAATTTTGATATCATAGGTACTTCAAAAGAATTGGCTTATTATACTGACTCCAAACATATAAGATTTATTAGGTTTAGTGTTACCCATCAAATGCTACGAGCTTGAAAAATTTGTGTGATTCGAAGGGAAAACACCGTCTAAAAGTCAAGCATGAAAATCACAACATCAGATTAAACGTATCAGAGAACTCTACTGCAGATATTTCAATGTCCAGTCTGTGAAAATGTAGAATTTTATATTTTTTGCCGTGGATACATTTTCTTTTACCCAGAAATGATCGCATTGACTAATGGACCTAAAATAACGGGAAAGGGCTCATTCAAACAGAAATTAAAAGTTCCAGTGGCTCGTTTAAATGCCCTAAAAGATTTGAGGCCAGGTACCCCCCTTCCTCTCGCACCCCCTTTTCCCTGAAATCGTCTAAAAAATTATGAGATAGCCATTTTGTTCAGCATAGTTGAAAGGCCCAATAGCTATGCCTTTGCAGATAACATGACCCCCTTAACCCTCTGGGGAAAGATCTCTGAGTTATAATATTTGCCCATTGTATACGTAGTACCCTATTTATTATTGGTAAATATGCATAAATTATTCGGTTGTGGGGGACGGTAGAGGTGAATTTCATACCGGAGATTTTCCATGGGGAGCATCTTTGACGAAGACAGAAGTTTCCGTGGGCGAACTTTTCATGGAAACTTTTACACTGCAGAAATTTTCTTGAACTCGGAGGCATTGAAAAAAAGGGGACATTTTTCCGTGGCAAATTGTCACTGATATTGACTTGTTTAATGGATCTTTCCTTGAGTAATTTTTCCATGGAAGGAGAGAGATGAGTAATCCTGCATTATTTAAAAAATGATATAAAATTAAATAAATTGGGGAAAGGAAGGATGTAGGAGTTTGCCTGTTGTCAAAGCACCTGATTCATTGATAACAGAATTAGTAGCATAGGCATAATACCTTTAATGGGGCCCTATCCCTTGGAATAACAGCCCTGAGATTGTTTTAAGCTGGGTGTTTTGTTACAGAGCAAGACGCAGGTGCTTGTTACGTAGTAATGGATGTTTTCCTCTGAGATCTTTTTTATGGTTTTAATGCAATAGAATTATTTATGCAAATGTTTAAAAACCTACTGGTGTAGGTAGGAAAACACTTAGGGCAAGCTACCAGTCAAGATGTTTTCCCCCAAGACGTTTCTCCAAAAAAAAAAAATTGAGCATAGTCCAATGTTTATTTATACCGATGACATAGGTTTTTTGGTGGAGGCTTACAAAAACATTTGTTCGGATTCTTAAATTTCATCTTCACTGGTGCTAACAACAAAGGCGTCCCGTTGCGTGACCTATATATTTACTGACTCTCAAATTTTATTCTCATTGCTGCTACCACAAAAGGGTCCCATTGCGTGGTCTAGATATCTATTGATTTTCAACCACAGCCAAGGGATCTCATTATATAAGAGTTAGTTATTCTCATAGCCAGTAATGGATCGAGTAATCTCTCTTATCCCCTGGGACCCATAAACTCGCATGCAAACATGCAATTTCATCAGTCTAGCTTTCGTGGTAGATCGTGGAAGAAGATTTTTTTAATGATATTATCTGAGCACATTAACAGACACTTCACAGTACACTCTTCAGTACACTAAGGATGCCCCCACCCAAAAAAAATGGGAGAGTGGTGAGTATACACCAATTAGAGCTGATATAATCCTCTATAAAAAATTAACAGCTAAAAATCTTCCTCCCATTTCATTACATTGTTCTCTAGGTGATAAAACCTCTCATTTTATTACGTTAAACACATTTACAGTGAAAATATGTTCCCTATTCAAAACAAGCTTTTCATCAATCGAGGCCTATTCCGGTAGAAGGATTAACAGATGCTAGTTAACAACCGTCATATACAGTATATTAAATAAAAAAAAAGTTTTTTTGAACTCAAAGTAAGGAGCGATATTAAAACTTAAAACGAACAGAAATTACTCCGTGTATGAAAGGGGCTGTTCCCTCCTCAACGCCCCGCTCTTTACGCTAAAGTTTGACTCTTTCTCTCAACTCTACTTTATAAAACAGTAAAAAAAATTAGCGTAAAAACCGGGGCGTTGATGAGGAAGCAGCTATATTTAATTTCTGAACGTTTTTAAATTAAGGCATGTTTTGATTTTGGCTCTCCGCACATGAATAATTAAAATGAAATTTGGATATAAATTTATTCTTATGGCTAAATGGCTTTCTCATAGTTTTGATGAGCCGATTTTGAGAAAAAGGAGCAGGGGAGTAGGCATAGTTACCCTCCAATTTTTAGGTTATTTAAAAAAGCAACTAGAACTTTTAATTTTAAAAGAACGTTTTTATTACGTATATGAGGGGGTTCACCACCTCGTAAATACCTCGCTCTTTACACTAAAGCTTAAATTTTGTCTCAATTCCTTAAGAAAAACCCCTGAAGCATAAAGTCAATAAAATAGTTATTTCAATAAATAGTTGAAATGAATAAAGTTACTTTAGCGTAAAGAGCAAGGTATTACGAGGTGGTGAACACCTCATACGCGTAATAATTTCTGTTCGATTTAAGTTTTAATGCTGCTCCTTACTTTCAGTTGAAAAAAAAATTTCATATTTATTTTTTCGTTGTTCTTAAAAAAAAAATGCTAAGAAATCCTGCGCCCCCTTCATCGAAATTTTCTTCCCCAATAATAAATTCCTCCATGGAAAGATCCCCCAGATAGCCCCATCTCTTCAACCCCTCTCCCAACCAAAAAAAAATCCCCCTGAAAGTGTCTCTACACTTCCAATAACCATTACTATGTGTAAACACTGGCCAAAGTTTGTAACTTGCAGCCCCTCCCACGGGGATTGTGGAGGAGTAAGTTGTCCCCAAAGACATAGTTATTAGGTTTTTCGACTATGCTGAATAAAATGGCTATCTCGGAATTTTGATCCGGTGACATTGGGAAAAAATAAGCGTGAGAGGGGGTCTAGGTGCCCTCCAATTTTTTTGGTCACTTAAAAAGGGCACAAGAACTTTTAAATTTCGGTAGAATGAGCCCTCACACGACATTCTAGGACCAATGGATCGATACGATCACCCCTGGAAAAAATAACAACAAACAAATAAACACGCATCCGTGATTCGTCTTGTGACAAAAAATATAAAATTCCACATTTTGGTAGATAGATGCTTGAAACTTCTACTGTAGGGTTCTCTGATACGCTGAATCTGATGGTGTGATTTTCGTTAAGATTCTACGACTTTTAAGGGGTGTTTACCTCTCCAAACTTAACTAATATATTTAAAATCAGCATCAAAATGCAATTCTTTTGATGTAACTATTGTTATAAAAATTCCGTCTTTTAGAGTTTCGGTTACTATTGAGCCGGGTCGCTCCTTAATACAGTTCGTTACCACGAACTGTTTGATTTCCGTTAAGCCTTTAACTACAGCACATTGTCAGATGTAGGATGAATTTCCGTGAGCGGCTAGCGTCTTGCATAGAATTAATGGGCAAAAAGGGTTCTTTTTAACATTTGCTATGTCCAGTAAATTGAGACATTTCAGCCAAATTCCATCAGAAAGGCATGAATTAATTGTGAAAAGGGATTTTTCAAGGGGAAAAACATATTTATTTTTCCTTAAAATCAAGAGATGATATTTAAATTGATTGCATTTTTAGGGACGATTCCATGCGGGAAATTGGACAAGGTTTTATTTTAGTATAATATTGAATTATTATGTAAGGCCACGCTATATACTGTAAGCAAGAAGGGATAAGTACTCATTTCTGAGGCCATAAAAAAACAATAATTTTGGCTATGTACGGGTTATTAAAGTCGAATTTAATGGGTGGAATATGATGAAACTAGCTTCAAGTTATTTAGAAAACTAAAAACAAAAATGTATTACAAAAGTTTTTTTTAACTGAAAGTAAGGAGCGACATTAAAACTTAAAATGAACAGAAATTACCCTGTATATGAAAGGGACTGCTCCTTCTTCAACGCCTTGCTCTTTGCACTAAAGTTTGACTCTTTCTCTCAACTCTACTTTTTAAAACAGTAAAATCTTCAGTAAAACAGTAAAATCCCTTTATGAAAATCTTCTTCCCCCATGACAAATTCCTCCATGGAAAATTTCTCCCACATAGCACCCTCTTCTCCCCCCCCCCCCTCCCAACCAAAAAATCCCCTTAAAAACGTCTCTACATTTCCCAATAACCATTAATATATGCAAACACTGGTCAAAATTTGCAACTTGCAGCCCCTCCCACGGGGACTGTGGGGGAGTAAGTCGTCCCCAAAGACACAGTTATAAGGTTTTTCGAATATGCTGAATAAAATGGTTATCTCAGAATTTTGATCTGACTACTTTGGGAAAAAATGAGCGCGGGAGGGGGCCTAGGTGCCCTCCGATTTTTTTGGTCACTTAAAAAGGGCACTAGAACTTTTCATTTCCGTTTGGATGAGCCCTCTCGCAAAATTCTAGGACCACTGGGTCGATACGATCACCCCTGGGAAAAAGAAAACAAAAACAACAAACAAATAAACACGCATCCGTGATTTGTCTTCTAGCAAAAAATATAAAATTCCACATTTTTGTAGATAGGATCTTGGAACTTGTACAATAGGGTTCTCTGATACGCTGAATCTGATGGTGCGATTTTCATTAAGATTCTATGACTTTTAGGGGATGTTTCACCCTATTTTCTAAAATAGGGCAGATTGTCTCAGGCTCGTAACTTTTGATAGGTAAGACTAAACTTGATGAAACTTATATATTTAAAATCAGCATTAAAATGCGATTCTTTTTATGTAACTATCGGTATCAAAATTCCGTTTTTTAGAGTTTTGGTTACTATTGAGCCGGGTCGCTCCTTACTACAGTTCGTTACCACGAACTGTTTGATACTAGACAATGATATAGAAAAGGGGAGAAAATAAACAGTTCCGATAGGTATGAGCGCAGAGGGAATGATTTATTTGGAAAACTAAACTTTATTAATATTGCAGGAAAATCCTGAGCAAAGTGTACTCCCGCCAATAAGCCGAGGGTGTGTGATGCAGGAGTTGGTCCCGGTGTACAAATCAGTGAAGATGTGGGGCCTTCTGCGCTCCCCAACTAAGGCAGCGAAGTTGCCGGGGCTTCACTGCAAAGCTTGAGACGAGGCGTTCAGCCCTCCCCCTACAAGGTAATGACGTGGAGTCTTCTATCTCCGGTTTTCACTACGCAATTGTACACCGACAATACAGCCTTCCCGTAAGTAAAATCGCAATTATTTAGTCAAAACGAAATTTTGTCCTCGATATTTTTCGGAAAGCTTGACGGCTTATTATCTGTTTAAGAAGTAAAGACTGAATGTTTTTACGTAGAAGCTGAAAAAGTAATGAATTTGTCTGGATAATAGTCACAAACTGTTAAACACAGCCCATACTTTGATACTATTGTTGGGGCCCCCTGGCCCTAAAAAAACTGATTTTTTACCACGATGAACATAATATATGCTTTTAGTGGTTATCTTTATCGTTCAAAAAAAGAAAATATTTGTAAATCATATTTCTACATTCACTTACTGATATTTTTGTAGACCAATCCTGCTTTCTAGGATTATAATGCGAGAGTATCTAAAATTGCGCCCTCGATATTTTTCAAAAAGCAAAGAAGCCTAACCCCGTATTAACCTAACCCCATATTACAAGCCTAAGCCTCACCACGTATTACGTGTAACTTATCAGAATTTCTTCAACAGTATTCTTGGACTAACCGATTTCTTTGGAGAGGAACCAACCAACAGTCCTCTCGTAAGCACAATTATCTAAGAGTCAAAACGAATATTGAAAGGGAAAATAAATGGGAACAGTATTGGACCTTATTTGATGATGCTGAGAGGGTGGAGGGGCCGTCCAAAATAGGGTTATAGGTCTTGTTTTCATCTTAATAACAGGGACAATCCAATAGTTCTGGGAGATCGTCTGATCCTCAAAAATAGAGGTATATATTTTGTTTTAAACCTAATAACAGGGAGCTGTGATAGTCCTCAAAACAGAGGTCTGGGTTATGTTTTCAGCTTAATAAAAGGGACAAGGTGATGGTTATAGAGGGGAAGGGGCTCTCAATAATAGAGGTACAGGTTTTATTTTCAGCTTCATGACTGAGACGATTAAATGATGTTAGGAGGGAGTCACTCCTGACCCTCGAAAATGGGCCTATAGGTTAAGTTCTCAATGGTTCTGGGAAGGGGACCTCAAAACAGGATTATAGGTTATGTTTCTAGCTTAATATAAGGAAACTGTGCTGGTGTTCAAAAAAAGAGGTGTAACATTTGTTTTCAAGCTAATGGTATATTCTTTTTACAGACTGATAATATTTTCTTTTAATAGCAGAGTATATTCTTTTTTTTAATGAAGAAACCGTAATTGTGTCAAAAGGTAAATAAGTTATTTTTAATTATTAGGTTTACCTACCTGTACTATCACCCCCAACAACTCACGAGCCCTGGAATGATGGCACGGAAACTCTTCTCTTACGGCAAAAACAATTTCAGGACAGTTTCTGTACTAATATGTACCCCGACAAAAGAGAGCAGGAGGGTGAAAATTATTTTGTGAGGTTGTGAGCCCTGTTAGAATAGTTCCCCCCCCCCCCATTTTCGAACTAAACACTTATGTGAGAGATTTCGGCCTCGACGCAAATTTTTTAGATGGTGTGCTCGAGCAAGTGAAACCTAACGAGGTGGAGAGGGGCCTAAAGCAGCAGAAATCCCTCATCCCTAGAGTGACCGTAAGGAGGGGAGCAGGGGGAGTAGGAACTAGTGGAACTGGTTCGCCTCCTGTATTACTGGATTTTTAACCAGATAATTCTGTCTTGCACAATTTTTATGTTTTTAGGGCTGAGTTTCGAGACCCCTTCAATACTCTTACAGCTGATGGTATTGTGACGAATCCAATTGACATAGTCCACTCCTGTGTGGGCAAGATTCGAGCTGGAGAGATATACTCTCCAGTATATAAGTCTGGAGAGATATACTCGCATTACATACAAACGGAAATGCGGACATTTCATCCAGCGTTACACAATTTTGAGGGTATTTTTTTCAGACTAGGTGGCAGCGTTTTCAATAAGGTGGATAGCTATAATGGAATGGGAAGTGGTTCAGTAGTTTTATTTATCGAGAATTTAGATGTAGATGTGACAAAATTTAAAAAGAAATTTGTTTTCAGAGACGCGAAGGGAAGAAAAATTTTATAAAATATAATGCAAATTTAAAGGGGTATAGAGGTGTACAACTCTTACATTTGGATACAGACCTAGAGTGCTTAAAAATATGCAGTTCTCGTGGCAGGCCGTAAACCCTGAAAGATGAGGCCACTAAGACAAATTTGTACGATTTGGCGGTTAATGGGTGGGTGGGGAACTAACAGAGTTTCCTAAAGTGGATTTTAGCTGTTTAAACGGTCAATATCATGTATTGACCGTTATTGACCTGTATTGACTGTATTGACCTGTATTGACTGTATTTTGTTGGAATTAAAAATTTTTGAGAAGGCTGACAAATATTTCACGATTGATGTTACAGTGTTATAATATGACACGGAATTTTATTAGAGGCGACACTCTGTAGAGCTTCTCTATAAGCATGCTAGCGAACCTGATTTAATTGGACATTTTTTTTTTCCAATAAAAAATATTAGTCCGGTTTTAAGCGAGGGTAAAAAGGAGAGGGTGCTTTCATTGACAAATTTTTCTTTCCAGATTCCGCAGAGATTCTCGCCTACCTGAACTCTGTGCAGCTCAACCCCATTTAACTGAACCCTCGTTCACAGAAAGAAAAAGAAGAGACGACCAGGTATCAACCACTTTTTCAAAATTCCCAACAATTTGTTTCGTAATTAATTTTAGTGAAGATATTAAAATAAAAAGAATATACCGTTAGCCAATCAGCTTTGTATTTGAATAAATTTTTTCAGTTGTTAAAAACGGTTCAGTTAAACAGGGTTTGAGCTACACGAGGGTTCAGCAAATGGGTTCAACTGATTGGGTTCAGTTGCATGAGGCCTGATTGGAAAGAGGTTTGATTTCAATGTAGGCTTAGTTAAAAGAGGGTTGTGTTTAACAGTGGTTGAGTTAAACAGGGGTCGAGTTAGACGGTGTTCAGTCAAACAAGAGTTCAGTTAAACAAGGTTTTAGTAGTACCACTTGCCCTGATCTGAAAAAAAAAACACTTACCCTGATCGGGAAATAATTTACACCAAACATATCAAGGTCTTGTACAATTTTTAAATATTCCATCTCTGCTTCATCTCGGGACATTCCAATGTGGTCAGCATACCAAGTTCGAATCCGTTCTTCCCACATTTCTGAAGTCATTTGATACTGTTCCATTACTCGAGCAGGAAGAAATTCTTCAAGAATAAGTGTTCCAGGTTTATAGATGTTCGGGTCAAAATCACCATACTAATAAAAAGAAAAGAAAAACAAAAAGTATCAAAAAATACTGCTTTTCCGACAAAAACGCGTACATTAAAAATAAACAGTACTAAAACCATAACATCAAACATATCTTAAAAAAGGTGTCTTAAGCTTGATTTCAATATTCAAAACGTTTTAAGATTTATTTTTCTATTTGTATTAGTACATGTTGTATGTTTGTTAGCTATAGCGACATTAAAACTTAAAACGAACAGAAATTACTTCGTATATGAAAAGAGATGCTTCCTCATCAACGCCCCACTCTTTACGCTAAAGTTTGACTCTTTCTCTTAACTCTACTTTTTAAAACAGTAAAGTTTTTTTTTTGCTAAATGGCTTTCTCATGGTTTTGATCGAATGATTTTGAGAAAAAAAGGAGCGTGGGAGGAGGCCTAGTTACCCTTCGATTTATGGTTACTTAAAAAGGCAACTAGAACTTTTAATTTTTTTACGAATGTTTTTATTAGTAAAAGATATACGAAAATTACAAATTAGCTTACGTAGCGAACTACTGTATTCTCATGTTTTTGTTACGTATACAAAGGGGTTCACCCCCTCGTCAGAACCTCGCTCTTTACACTAAAGCTTAAATTTTGTTCCAATTTCTTAAGAATGACCCCTGAATCACAAAAGCCGTAGAATAAATTGCTGAAATTACTAAAAAATACTTTAGCCTTGAAAAGAGCGAGGTATTAGGAGAAGATGAGTCCATCGTATGCGTAATAATTTCTGTTCGTTTTAAATTTTAATGCTTCTCCTTACTTTCAGTTGAAAAAACTTTTCATATTTATTTTTTCATTGTATTTTTTTTTAATAATGCTACATAATCCTGCATTCCCTTCATGAATATTTTCTTCCCCCAAGACAAATTCCTCCAAGGAAAGCTCCCCCAACATATCCTCCTCTTCTCAACTCCTCCCCCAACCTAAAAATCCCCCTGAAAACGTCTGTGCACTTCCAAATAACCATTACTAGATGTAAGCACTGGTCAAAGTTTGTAACTTGTGGCCCCTCCCACGGGGACTGTTGGGGAGTAAGTCGTCCCCAAAGACATAGTTATAAGTTTTTTTGACTACACTGAATAAAATGGCTATCTCACAATTTTGATCTGGTGACTCTGGGAAAAAAATTAGCGTGGGAGGGGGCCTATTTGCCCCTCCAATCTTTTTGGTAACTTAAAAAGGGCACTAGAACTTTTCATTTCCGTTAGAATAAGCCCTCTCGCAAGATTCTAGGACCACTGGGTCGATACGATCACCCCTGGAAAAAAAAAACCAACAAAACAAACGAACAAATAAACACGCATCCGTGATCTGCCTTCTGGCAAAAAATACAAAATTCCACATTTTTGTAGATAGGATCTTGAAACTTCTACAATAAGGTTCTCTGATACGCTGAATCTGATAGTGTGATTTTCGTTGAGATCCTATGACTTTTAGGGGTTGTTTCCCCAATTTTCTATAATAAGACAAATCTTCTCAGGCTCGTAACTTTTGATGGGTAATACTAAACTTGATTAAAATTATATATTTAAAATCAGCATTAAAATACGATTTTTTTTATTTAGCTATTGATATCAAAATTCCGTTTTTTAGAGTTTTGGTTACTATTTAGCCGGGTCGCTCCTTACTACAGTTTGTTACCACGAACTGTTTGATGATTGTTTATAGAATTTCTGTTCGTTAAAGATATATTAACAATGGATAAATAGCATATCTTAAAGCCCTGTCACTGAGGGCTGGAGAGGGGGGAGGGGTATCAAACCCAGACCCATAGTTTTTTTTTACATTTGGACTGTTTTGAAAAAAATGGCTATATTAAAATTTCAGGGGAGAGGGGAAGGGGTTGTAAACCCCAGAGACAAAGCGATTTGATATTCTTACTATTTCGAACATAATGGCCATCTCAATATTTTGATCAGATGCATTTCAAGAAAGAGGGCGAGGGAGGGGGCTAGTTGCCCTCCGATTATTCTTGGGTCTTCAAAGGGCTTACATACTTCTGATTTCTAATCGAATGAGCTCCTCCAAAGTTTGTAAGACCACTCCTTCCATATGTAGTGCCTCTGGGGAAAAAAAATAAGGAAGCTATTTAATATTTATTTATCTTTGATATTTAATATTTATTTATCATATATATATATATATATTTATAACTATTACTTTTATTTTTGTTATGATTGTTTCTTTTTATTTCTGTTGATTTTGAGTTCCATTTATCCTTTAATAGCAATTTCGGGTCATTTTGAGTTTGAACTATAGTAGGAATTAATTTCTAGTGATCTCGATTTCAAAATGGTTTTCGAACCATTTGGAAAAACCTCTTTTTATGCTAAGATTTTTTTTAATTAATTACCGATGATTTTTATTAGCAAAATTTTAATTGATTTCTGCCCTTTTTGAATTACCAGCGTTTTTTGTTGGTTAATATAATGAATATTTATCTAGTCTTTTATGTCTCATGCGTATGATTGACACCCCCTCAACATTTTCCAACAGTTTTAAATTAATACCGTTAGCTTGGAAACTCAGGAGCAAATATGATCACTTTTCTCAATAATCAATCTTGTATATTAGCAATGGTCACCTTTTATAACGTACAACTTTTGCCCCTGGGGCTGTAGGGGTTTTACCAACCCCAAATGTATAGTTATTTGAGTTTTCGACTATTTTGCACGAGATGGCTATTCCAAAATTTTGGTACACAAACAAAAGATCAGCTGATAAATAAAGTGTTAGAAATCAATGAATCAACTGAGGATGGAAAACATTGACCTATGACATTATCTTCAAGAAGCATTGAAAGAATAACCAATGAGTACGATCAATGCAAGATTTCATAACATAAATATAGCAATTGAAAACTTATTTCATTTTAAACTTTCATAGTATCACTTTATTATAGCTTAATTATAGCTAAACAATGGAATTCAGCAAAATTATATCCTGGGTTCCCATTTTTATTACTGATTGTACCCATTCTATAATACCGCACCGGAGATATTGCTCTCTAGAAAAATATTTATCGGGAAGAATATTTTATAACAAGGAAATACTTTGTATTGAAAGGATTTAACTATATACTGCAAAGAGTACGGGTTGGACCAACCACAACCTTGATTTAGCCTCCACCCGGATCCAAAATAAGACTTTTTATCCAGTTTTGTTCTTTTATATAGTAAAATGTGTGAAAACTTATGTAACAAGCGACACTAATATATCTAGCTTGTCTATGCTAATTAACTATTTATGACAATATGGTAAATATATTGCCATTGTCTCAAAATTTGGATCGGATCGATCTGGATATTGGTGATATTGGTCGCCCTAATCACTTTTGACTCTCAAAACGTAACTAGAACTTTCCAATTTCTAAGTAAAGGAGCCTAATCCAAAGTTTAGTAGGTGAAATGGGGGATTTTTTTTTAAATATCTGTTCTGCGATAATGCTTTTCGTGTAAATTTTTGAAAGTAGTAACGTTAGTTCAGCTTCAGCAAGGCAGTAATTTATAACCATCAATAAATTTGTTTGACTTTGCAATAAGAGAATGAATATCAAAAGCATCGACTGTCTTCCCAGCATCGTATAGGGGACACTTCACAGGATTTTTTGTCTCTATTAGTTTTCATGGATGATTTTTTTTTTTTTATCTCTGCTTTGGTCCCAAGATACTTAAGAAATCACTACAGTTTGGTTTGGTTGTGGTGTTTCTAGTGTAGATAAAAAAAAACAACATTTTAATGAAGTATATTTTCTAACCCACTTAATAAATCCGCGCGATTTAATTTAGTTGTAGTGTTTCTGCGGTAGATAAAAAAGCATTTCCAGAAAGTATCTTTTCTAAGCTAGTTAAGGAACCCACGTAATGTGGGTTGTTTTTACTGTTTCTTCGTTAAATAAAAAAGCATTTTATCCAGAATCACATTTTAGCATGAGATCACTATTGTCGAAAACCATTAACTGGAGGTTTACAACCCCCAACCTTAAACAACAAGGATTTTTTTTTCTTTTTTTTTGGCAAATCACTAACATAGGCTATTTCGCTTTTTCTTCGCCCTCTTCTTCCATAAAAAACCATCCTGGGCATTAAGAGTCTCAGGCAACCCTGTTTTCAAGAATCTAAGGGTAAAGGTGACAATGGTGATATTGAAGACCAAACGAACAAAATTTTTTAAGCGGAAAACGTAGAGAAGAAGGTGAAAATAGTTACGTTTATTTAGAATGGCGTAAACTTTACAATTTCTGGGCTTTCTTTCTAGTCTCCCAAAAGATGGGATAGGGCTAATATCAATGGCCATCTCAATTGGGCACACACAGAAAGAGCTCAAAAGGGCAGAAAACCTTCTTTTATTAATATTACTTTCAAAAAAGTATCCCAAATGTTCAAATTAAAAATACAAGTTGCTCACCTTCGATTGAACTGCATACGAAGCAAGAAGAAGGGGGGCAGTAAATATTCCTTGCAAGAAGAGCAGATACTATGTCGTCTCTTGCACAACCTCCTCCACAATACCCCGTGCTTTACAAAGAACAAAAACTGGCAGGGAAATTAAAAATGCAACTTGCTTACCTTCGCTTGAACTGCATACGAAGCAAGAAGAACAGCAGCCTCAGGGGGGCAGTAAATATTCCTGTTCAATATCATTTGCTTCGCTTGCAAGAAGAACAGATGCTGTGTGGCCTCTTGCACAACCTCCTCCGCAATATCTTCTGGGAAGTACTTGACAAAGAATGAGAAGTGACAGGGAAACATCTTCTTCACATCTTGCTCGATAACTGAAAGAGCCTGTTTACGTCTGAAATCCCAACTAAAAGGACAAGGGAGCGGGTGTGAAGAGTGCGTACCAATACGGTGACAAGAATTTGCCATAGCCTTAATCAGTTATTTTTCATAGGACCACCCTGCCTTTTTATGATGAACAAACGATAGTTCAAGTAGGGATAACTCCTTTTATTAGACAGCCAAAAACAATAAAACGACTTGTTCCTGTTTAAACTTTTATATGTTAGCCATAATTTGTTTGTTTTTTCATTAGCTTAGACAAGCTAGATATATTAGTTTCGCTTGTTACAGAAGTTTTCACAAATTGTAATATATAAAAGAATAAGACTGGATAAAAAGTCTTTTTTCGGGGGGAGAGGGAGGCTAAAACAAGGTTGGTTGAACCCATATCCTTCGCAGCATATAGTTAAATGCTTTCGATGTAAAATATTTTCTTGTTACAAAACATTCTTCCCGATATTATTTTTAAAGTTGTTAAATCAGGAGAATCAATTTTAGACTTAATAAATCGTTTAATAATCAATATAGCTTCATATTATAATTTTAACTTGAATTTTCTCAATTTTTCAAAAATATTTAGAAAATAATTTTTCAAAATTGCTCTCATTTGTCCCTGATTAAAACGGGACAAAAATCCCGCATTTTCCAATAAACTTGATTTATTTCCGCAATGTTTGCATTATTTAGACGTACCATAAAATCAAAAGTACATCAAAATATAATTATCTAAATTTAACAAAAATGGAAACTTGGACTCTGATTAATCTTGTTTGTATATTTGATAAGACGTTTTTGCATATAAATGCTGGCCCAGAATGGACTAACTCAAGCTGGCGTCTCAGTGACTTACCATTTTCAAGATGAAGACTTTCTTTGTAGTTCTCGCCATAGTGGCAGCCGCTAGTGCTCGCAATCTCAGACTCACAGGGGTCGAAGACTGTGGTAAGTATTATCCAACATTCTCAAACTAAAAATCTCAAATTTACGAAATGAAGTTATCCACTTCATCCATTTTCCTGATACTTGACGCCATCTAATCATCATCGTTTAGCGTATTCTTAGCCTAATCAAACATGATTTTCCCATATTATTTTTCAATCCTGACCCCACCTCAAAATTCCCAAAACTTCCAGAAATCAACTTATTTCTCCAAAGATTCAATCAAAAACTAAAATCACCCGCCTAATCAAATTCTAGGAGAGGCAAGGCCGTATCTAGGGGGGATTATGGCTTTCTAGACCCCCCCCCGCCCCAAATGTTTGCCCGACTCGTGAGAACGCAACAAAAATGAATATAAACGAATTTTTTATGTGTTTTTAAGTTTGTCCCAACTGTTTGTCCGACTCGTGAGAACGCAACAAAAATGAATATAAACAAATTTTTGATGTAGTTTTTTCTACCCCCACCAAAAAATTCCGGTTGTAAACACCCTCCCCCCCTCCCAGAAAAAAATCCTGGATACGGACCTGAGGAGACGTTACCTTTATGGTTAACTTTTTGACCGATTTGCGCTTATGTTTCACTTTAACGTTTTTTTAAATATGTGATTCATTGTCAAAAATCAACTAACTTTTAGTTAAGAGTAGTGAATTTAACGGGCTTGGTAAAAAAAAAAGAAAAAAAAAGATTGAGCATGTGCTTCCCGGACAAATCTTCTTTAAAACTCATAGACATTCCGCGATTTTGAACTTTCTCCCATGCCCCCTCCTAGCTAAATGCTCGTAGCGCCAGAGATGAATTTTGTTTTTGTTTTTATGATTCATACCAACATCTTAATTTTTCAAAATTCAAACATACAAAAACTTTTAATAGTCCTTCTAATACTCTTTCAAAGCTTTTCATTTATTTGATGCATATGTTACAGTGGCTGTCCCAAATTCGATAATATCAACATTCACCAGTGAACATCCGGAGGTTTCCAAGGTTGCAAGGTTTGATGATGACAGGTTAGGTTAGGTTTTTGACCCATTTCTAATATTTATAACCAAATTTTACCTAATCTAAGCTAAGATTAGCTTAGACTTTTACCAACATAGGTTTTGAAACCTATGTTTTACCAACATAATGTTTACCTAATGTTTTACCAACTTTTACCAACATAGGTTTGATACAAATGTTTGACAATAATCATATAGTTCAAGTTCAGGAAATCCATTATTTAGGTTTTTACATTGATTGTAATGTTTTGTGGAAGCGCCACAGTGATGTTGTTGCAAAAATGTGGCACATTGTTGACACAAAAGGTCACACAACACTTTGTTGACTGTGATGTCAACAAAGATTGCCCGCTACCTTGGAGCAATTCAAATAAGTTTTTACCTCCGAGAGTTTTATTGCTTTTATACCACACTCTGATTCATTCATATATTCCGTATGGCTGCATGTGGGCAAGCAATTTTTTTTGCGAATTTTAAACGTGTTTGATACAAATGTTTGATAATAAGCATATAGTTCAAGTTCAGGAAATCCATTATTTAGGTTTTTACATTGATTGTAATATTTTGTGGAAGTGCCATAGTGATGTTGTTGCAACAATGTGGCACATTGTTGACACAAAAGGTCACACAACACTTTGTTGACTGTGATGTCAACAAAGATTGCCCGTGACCTTGAAGCAATTCAAAGTTTAAATAAGTTTTTACCTCCGAGAGTTTTATTGCTTTTATACCACACTCTGATTCATTCATATATTCCGTATGGCTGCATGTGGGCAAGCAATTTTTTTTGCGAATTTTAAACGTGTTTGATACAAATGTTTGATAATAAGCATATAGTTCAAGTTCAGGAAATCCATTATTTAGGTTTTTACATTGATTGTAATATTTTGTGGAAGTGCCATAGTGATGTTGTTGCAACAATGTGACACATTGTTGACAGAAAAGGTCACACAACACTTTGTTGACTGTGATGTCAACAAAGATTGCCCGTGACCTTGAAGCAATTCAAAGTTTAAATAAGTTTTTACCTCCGAGAGTTTTATTGCTTTTATACCACACTCTGATTCATTCATATATTCCGTATGGCTGCATGTGGGCAAGTAATTTTTTTGTAAATTTTAAACGTGTTCACGTTCTTCGAAATAAAAAATGCGTCTTATTGGTGGATATGTTGAAGGGGATCACAACAACACAGCTTGCTTCAAAAAGTTGCAAGTACTGAATGTAGACAGCTACGGGAGTACCAAGTTGGAATCTTTACTTATCAATGTTGGCATAATTTAAGTCCAGAGATTTTTCGTGATTACTTTAGTGAAAAGTAGATCTTAGCCTAATTATGAGTGATTTTCGTCCCACATAGAAGTAGAAACAGGGCCAGTTTCCCTACTAGATTTTCGGGGCCTAATGTGTCGAACTCTGTTCCAGAGAGGATTCGGGCGGCTGAGCACTTGGGGTTATTTAAAAAAAAAATTGAAAAAGTGTTTGCTAGGCCAAGGTTCTTAGTTCTTTTATTTATTTATTTATCTTTTCTTTGTTTCTCTATTGTCTGTTTATTGTTATGAGATTGGTTATTATTATTGATGAGTTGATGAGGGATTGGTTGTTACTAGTTATTGTTTGTTTGTTTTTTTTTTTTTTTGCTTTTTTTTGTAGAGAATTATTAGTTAGAAAATGAGTTATGTACCCGCCCAGTCGCAAGTGCAATTTTGTATCTTTTTTGGGGCTGGTACTAGCATATTAATTAAATGTATTTGATTTATAAATAAAGTTAACTAAACTGAACTGAATTCACGGTAACACATAGATAAATTTAAGTTCTGGCTTCTCTTACATCAGGATACTTTAAGCTGTTCATAATTTTATTTCGGGTAAAGTCATTATACCTTATACATTGCTAACTCATTAGAATAAAACATTTGTTAAATAAAAACCTTAGAAATAGTATTTTTTTGCAGGCGGAACCATTGTAAGTGGAAGTGGAGCAATCTACACGGATCCAATTTTGGTCCCTGGTTCTGGTGAGGGAGAATTGACTCTTGTTTTCTCCCAAGACCTTCCAACTGACCTGCAGCTCGAAAAAAGGGTCGTGAAACAGGGCTCTGGTGAGATGGTACCCTGCTTAGGAAACGGCTTTTTGGGATCTTGGTAAGAAAAATAATTATCTCTCTAATATATAAATATATATATATAATATATATATATATATATATATATATATATATATATATATATATATATATATATATATATATATATATATATATATATATATATATATATATATATATATATCTCAAAATGAACAGAATTCCTAAAATAAGATCAGAAACCCCATCATACACCATCGTTCACCATACACCATATGCTAAAGTCTTGAAGTTCTTTCAAAATACTTCTCATTTAAATTCAACGACCCTCGTGTTTGGGCAGTCTTTGCAACAAAACTAAGACAAAAAGTTGGAATTCAGCATTGAGGTAGAAGAAGTTTATAGAATAACGTCTTATCGTTTTGAGTTTTAATGTTGCTGACTACTTTCAGTAGAAACAACTTATTCTTTTTTTTTACTTAATTTCTCAGATTTTACATGACGTTTTTACGTGACGTTAGACGCTTTACGTCTTAATTTCTTACGTTTTTCCATTTATGCCTTTCTCTTCCCTGCCACCTCAAGGACAAATTCACTGGAATTTTAAATCCCTCAGAAAATTCTTTCCTTGAGAATTCCTCCTGCAGTATAATACCCAAATATATACCAATAACAAATCCCATATTTAAACAATGGGCAAATTGCGTAGCCTACAGACCTTTTGTTAGGGGATATGGGGCTCGTGTTACCCAAAAGACATAGTTATTGGAGCTTTCAACTACGCTGAATCGGATATCTGATATCTTTTGATCAGATGTCTTTGGTAGAAAAATGGACGTAGGAGCAAGGGGGGAGAGGGGCTAGTTGCCTTTCAATCTTTTTGTTCACTTAATAAGGGCACTAAAACTTTTGATTTCTGTTCGAATGAGCCCTCTTCTGATCTTCGTGGACCATTAGTTCAATACGACCACTCCTGGGGAAAAAATTAGAACACACGCATCTGTGATCTTTCTCTGGTAAAAGATACAAAACTACACATTTTTGTTGATGGGAGCTTGAAATCTCTATTGTAAGGTTCTTTTATATCATGAATACGATGGTGGGATTTTGATAAGGGTTAAATGACATTTTGGGAATGTTGCTCCCTTTTTCAAAAATCAAGTAAATTTTCTCAGGCTCGTAGCTTTGATGGGTAAACTTAATGAATTTTGCACATTTAGAACCAACATAAAAAACCAATTGTTTTGATGCATCCAGTTTTTAGAGTTTTGGCTATTCTTCGGTCGTGTCAATCCTCACTTACAGTCCGCTACCACGAACTACTATTTCTTCCTTCCCTGTCTTTCCTCAGTAAGTATTTTTAGGAAAACAGGGAGGTTCTTTGGTCTTTTAGGACCTGGAAACGGGCAAAGATAAACTTACTGTTCCTGATCAGCTTAAAACTTACAGCCAGAAGAAACTGGACTAAGAGCAACCCAATGTACAAAAAAGGGGAAATAATAAGGAATGTTGTTTACTAATACGGAGGTTTTGACCCAATTAAGCGTAGAAAAATGTTTTCAGCCAAAGAGGTTGCAGTCACGTAAAGAGGTTACATGTAAGCTAGATGTTTCTGCAAACAGAAGAGTTAAAAAGAAAATCCACACATGTTGAAGACATTGCAACCAAAAGGGGTTGTAGTCACAATTACCAAAGAGATTTCAGTCACAATTATACATGTAGGGATATATCCTGTTAGTAAAGTTTCTGCAAAAAGAAGAGATAAAAGAAAATTCACAAATAAAAAAAACGTCAGATCAGACCTCAAACGTCAAACTTTGCATGAGATTCTAATTTGATGGCTATATTAAAGATCGTTAATTCAGAAAACCAAATTACTATATATTATAATTCCTATAGTAATGATTTATAAGGAAACCAAGTTTCAAAAAGTTTAGAAAAGAACTTTAATGTACAAATTAAGGCACCCATGTAGGGGGAGGAGAAAAGATTCGGGTCCTTGATGTCCTCCTAATATTCTTGCTCTCATACTGGTTCCATTTCACAGACTTAATCATTGATGATCAGGGCATGTAGTCAGAATAGTCAGGCGGTTTTTATTATTGTTTTAGAATTTGGTAGTTTTATAACTAACAAACGGTAGTTAAAAAAAGTTATATTATTAGTTTATAATATGGTAGTTATAAAAAAAAGGTGAGTTATTAAGGTTTCATTTTTGATCGCGAAAAAAATTGACATTTTCAATGATTACACATTTCAAAAAATTTAAGGTTTTCAAATTTGTCAGAGTTTTTTTCAAATAAAACCTTTACTTACCGTCATTTTCAAGTAAGACCGATAAATAAATTTTTATATTCAATAGCATAGCTACAAACCCCCTAATTAGAGCTTTTTTTAAGATGGTTACTTAGAGAGATTATCGTCAAAACTGTACAACGATATGAAAGACTCAAACTCTTTAATTTATTTGATTTTTTCAGTGACGTTGACGTTTGCGGTGCCATCACGACACAACCCGACGTTTTCTGCCCGTACTTTCCACCCGATGTTCCATGCGAGTGTCCATTGCTAGCAGGAGAAACATCTTTTCCTCTTACCCTTAACCTCCCAGCTGAATATATTCAATTTGGCCCGGTAAGTCTAATACACCTTCAGATACTAATTCTAGTTCAGTTTCATTGATACTTCAATACCAGAAGTCAGTAGCGGTATTAGGCCTTGTAATCTAGGGAGGGGGTATACCATATGAGTGTTAAAGTATAAGACTCATGGGATCATTAGATCACTAGAAATTGTGATCATTTACTAGGGATGGCAGCCTTGCCCTTAAGCCACGTAAAACCAGAGACAGAAAAATTGATTTTCTTTTTCTCTCTTTTTTTAGAGCGTTTATGAAAAAAACTTATGTACTCTGCTAGTGACCACTAGCAATAACGATAACAAAAAATATCTCTGGTGACCATTAAATAAATCAGTAGAAATCACCACATCACTAGAAATCGCTAGAAATAGTGATCAATCACAAGAAGTGGCAACCCTGCCCTTCAATCACGTAAAACAAGAGACAGAAAATTGATTTTTCTTTATTAGGGCATTTATGAACAAACCTTTAAGATGTACTCTGCTGCTGATCGCTAGAAATATCTCTAGAAATGTATCTAGTTATCACGAGGAATCACTAGATCACTAGATATAGTGATCATTCATTAGGGGTGGCAACCTTGCCCTTAAGCCATGTAAAACCAGAAACAAAAAATTGATTTTCTTTTTCTCTCTTTTTTAGAGCGTCTATGAAAAAATCTTATGTACTCTGCTAGTGACCACTAGTAATAGTGGTCATTAGAAAAATCTTAAGGTCATTAGAAACATCACTAGAAATCACCAGATCACTAGAAATCGATACAAATAAGAATCGATCACTGGGGGTGGCAACCCTGCCCTTCAGTCACGTAAAAACAGAAACAGGAAATTTATTTTCTTTTTCCTCTCTTTATTAGGATGTTTATGAAAAAAAACCTTATATATATCCAAAAAGTATATCTAATGATCACTAAGATTCACTAAATCACAAGAAATAGTGATCTATCACTAGGATTAACTAAATCACAAGAAATAGTGATCTATCACTAGGGGTGGTAACCATGCCATTAAGCCAAATAAAACCACATACAGAAAAATTGATTTTCTTTTTTTCTCTTCTTTTTAGAGCGTCTATGAAAAAAAAAATCTTGGAGATGTACTCTGTTGGTGACCATTAGTAATAGTGGTTATTAAATATATATCCAGTGATCATTAGAAATATCGCTAGAAAAGATCATTAGAAAATCGCTAGAAATAGCGATCAATCAGCAGGTGTGGCAACCCTGCCCTTAAACCATTTACAACCAGAGACAAAAAAATTATTATCTTTTTCTCTTTTTTTAGGGTGTCTATGAACAAACCTTGAAGATGTATTCTGCTGCTGATCCAGCAACAACTCTTGGATGCTTTCTGATGACGTTTACACTTGCTGAAGCTTAAGACCGTCAAATAGATATGTCTTCATTATCCTTTTTATAAAAGAAGACAATAAAAACGTGCCAAATACCGTTTTCAGTTGTCTGATCTTATGGAACAGTTTCGAGTTAGAACCAAATAGATATGCATAGTAGCTGCAGTATAAAAGATCTGAAAAGCAGTAATTAACAAGCCTATAAAAATATTTGAAAGTTGCTAGTCTAGGAGATATCTCTAAGAGACAGCCTGCTAGTCTTGGCGAAAAAGGAGACAGATCCCTGCTACCACTGCAAAAAGCGATTTCCCTTGTTGTTCAAGATGGGAATTTAAACCTTTAGTTTAGAAGAAACGGGTTTTAATCAAAACAATTTCAACGATTCAGCTTTATTTAAATCCTCTACCATTTTGGTTCTAGGTGTTAACCCTCCGGAAAATACCACCCCACAGAGAATACTCCCCCCACGGAAAATACTCTCCCCTACCCTGCGGAAAATACCCCCGGAAAGGCATAGGAGTTTTGAGTCCTCCTCGCATTAATTTCTGCTCGTTTGGAGTTTGACTAGGTTATTCAACGTATTTTCCTTTTATTTAGTTTAATTTATTTATTGATGCTGATTTGTGGTAGTTCATGCTTGGTCGATTATTTGATTCTAGTGTTACTCAATTTTAGTTTAATGGAGTTTTTCAGTTTTCTTTGAAAAACTTATTTTGTGAATTTTTTTTTTAAACTAATTTCTGTCCGTTTTATATTGATATAGTCTATTTCTGAGGAAAAAAACAATAGTTTTTTATTTAATTTAAATAGCTTCTTATGTAAATAGCTAGAGAAACTTGTCAGATATTTTTAAACAAACACACGCTTTTGAAAATCCAGACGCAATTGTTGGTGTTTAATTTAGTTTCATACCTCCTGACAGCTTGGATACACTTACACACTTTTGATTTAGTTAAATTTTAAGATCAGTAGTAAAGAAGTAGCTCCGAAGAAGAAGAAGAATAACCTCAGTCTTTATTGGGACACTGATGTCTTGTCTTAGTTGCAATCAGCAAACACACAGTGCGTTTTGGTTTTATGTTAAAGCAAAACTGGATGTTAAAGCAAAATTGCAAAATTATGTTAGATCAAAATTTGACCTTAATATCCTCACTCTTTCTTGGGACTTAGTCTTAGTTGCAATCAGCAAACACACAGTGCGTTTTGGTTTTATGTTAAAGCAAAACTGGATGTTAAAGCAAAATTGCAAAATTATTTTAAAGCAAAATTTGAACTTAATAACCTCAGTCTTTCTTGGGACACTGCTGAGAGTTCTTAATTGCAATTAGCATATATACAATGCATTTTGATTTAATCTTCAAGCAAAATCAGATTTTTAAGCATAACGAGCAAATTACACACTGTGGGGGGTTGACCAGCACAGCAGCCCTGTAGATACAGTCACAAGAATGTTCAACTATGCTTAACAAAATAGCTATCTTAAAAATTTGATTGGGTGTTTGGGAAATAATGAGCTAAATAGGGGGAATGATTGAATTCGAAACAATTTTGAATCTTAGAAAGGGTACTAGAACTTTGAATTTCCAATCAAATTAGCTCCCTTAACATGCAAAAGATATTACTTGCTATGATAGAGTAGCGCTGCCTACGATATTGCTAATATGACCTTAAAATACTTGCGTGCACATAGTTTTTTTCGTTGAATTGTAGCTCCCCCTTAACGTTTAAACTTAAAGCCCTTGGTGTCATTAGTTAGTAAATCGTAGAAGTAGTATTTAAAGTATACACAGTATCTTCTGGCTAGGTCAAGATATGCCACAACTTACCCTGAAAGGTCTAACCTAATAATGCAAGCTGTTATTTTGATATTTGCCTTTGGTAAAAAGAAAGGTAGTTGAGGAAAGGAGGGGGGCTAGTTGACCTTAATCGCTATTGACTTTTAAAAGGGAGCTAGAACTTTCAATTTTCAACTAAATAAAACTCCTCTAAAGTTAAACACCCATCCCTTCCATAAAGACCTTTAATGCCTCTGGGGCATAACTTACAACCCTTGCCTCCCAGGCTCTGGGTTTTTTTCAACCCCAAAAGCCTCATTATTTGGACTTGTTATATGACATTTGGACTATTTTGAATAAAATAGCTATCTCAAAATATCTGTTAGATACGTTTCGGGAAAGCACGATGTGTGTGTGTCGGGGAGGGGGGGGGAGGTAGCTGCCCTCTGATCACTTAGACTCTTAAAAAGATTACTAGAAATTCTGAATACCGATCCAATAAGCCCCCTTCAAAGTTTATACGACCGTGCTTTCTATAAAAAAAACCTTATATGTCCCCATGGCATAACTTAAAATCCTGGCCCTGAGGGATGTGGGTTGTCATCCTGAAAGACATAATTTTCAGACCTTTCAACTATACTGACCAAAATGTCCATTTTAAAACTTTTTATTGCAAATGCTTAGGGAAATGATGGGCGTGGGGATAGGGGTTCCTACCCCCCCCCCAATCATGACTATTAGGAAGAGCATTAACCCTCAATCTATAATCGAATGATCCCTTTTCAAACTTTCGTTGACAACTCCTTCGATACGAAGTGACCTGGTCTAAAACCAAAAAAAAAAAGAAAATAGTAACAAAATATATTATATATTATGTCACCATCGTTCTTTACTTAGGTAGCGCTAGTGCACTGCCTATGATAGCCTTTTTCATAGCTTTTTTTTACACTTTTTTTCTATTAGAGTCCATCATTTTCTATTTTTTATATTCTCTGCAGAGGGGTAATTTCCGACGTTTTTTTCTGGGGGGGGGGTACACAGAAGGGTATTTCCGGTGAGGGGGCATTTCCCAAAGGAGGGTATTTTTGGGGGCTATTTTCCGCAGAGTAGGTTTTCCAAGGGGACTATTTTACGTGGGGGGGGGTATATAACGGCCACTACCTTTTTATAGGAGTTTCAAAATCTTTTTCAAAATTCCTGAAAAAACTTTTTTTTTAAATAAACTTTGACTATTGAGACAATCCTATATAACAGTTATCATCCCTGAGCCAGTTTTAAACGAAGAATTTTCACTGTAAACCGAAAGTCTTTAAACTCTAGGATGTAAACTTTCGGACGTATTGGGCTATGGGTCGCTTTTTATGGTTGCTTATGCAACCATGATGGTGGTGTACAGGGATGACAGTGAGGAGCAAGATTAATATCCCCAATTTGTTTAAATAAGGATATTTGAGTCTGAAAAAAAGATTATATTTACGCTTATCACATCGCTCTCTCCTAAAAAACATTTGATCTTCCCCCAGTTTTTTTGGGCTATTTGCAACTGGATCAATAAACTAAAATATAAGACCCAAGTACCTTTCTTTTCCAATTTGAGCCAAACTGTGTTGTCTTTTGAATCCTGGAATTGAAGCCCGAAATACCAAGCTTCTCTAAGACCAATTGTTCGACAGACTAGATCAAATAATTCTTGACCAGTAGCCTTATTCTATAACAAAAAATAGCTATTTTAGGCTCATTTAGTTTTAGTTTTTTTGGTTCAAATTGACAATACAACCGAAAGGAAAACATAAATTGAATAATGAAAACAGATACAAAACAAACAGAAACAAAATGGAATAAAAAAAGCAAAACTATCCAATAATCCTCGAGAATTCCTGGAAAATTTTTGGATTTAAGTTTTGGATATATATATATATATATATATATATATATATATATATATATATATTAACATAACTACATTAAGTATGTGCATTGTTACATGCAACGCCACACTCACCATATACATCAATACCTATAGGCTACTTTATAAAGCTATCATTTTCAGGGGGAGAAATATTTTCTGGATATTTTGGTTTGTGTATGAGGTCCTTAATCCCAAAAACTTGAGAATACATGTTTCCAAATGGGCACAAAAAAAATATTTGCAGGTTAAAAATCAGGGATCCATGCTTATTTAGCTACTAAAAAGCTAAAATTGGGTAGGGTCTCAGAGGGCCAACCTGAGAGTATCGATGATTCGTCCAAATGGTATTAAGTTAAAACTTTCAGAGGGTATTGGAGAGCTCTTGGAGACGAACCAGTCCCCTTGCCCTTTTTAGACGCACTCTTTTTTTTATCATTTATCAACATTTTTTAAAAAGTAATCTTGTCGGACCAGCCAAAAGGTACAGTAACAACACCTCCAAGAATACAATATTCCTCACGGCTACCAAGGTAAGGATTGTTACTGAATGGCTACACCGCCTAACCTTTTTTAGGTGCCTCCTCCCCTCAACATTGATCAAAATTTTGAAAAAAACGGTTTTTTTCAAAATAGACCAAAGGTCTAGTAACTATGTCTCTGAGGATGAAATTCCCAACAGCCTCCAGGAGAAAGGCCTTAAATCATACAATTCACTTTCCTTTAAATGCATGATTCATTGTTACAAAAAGGGGAGGGGGGTTGCAATGTTAAAAATGCTTGATTCTTGGTGTGTGGCAAAGGCTAAGCATTCTCAAACAACCCCAAAACTTCGGCAATTTTCAGGGGCAGGTTAAGTTACATCAAGAGATATTAGGTATATCCAGTTTATCCAAAGCGAATAATTATAATATCTTGAGAATGGCTAAGGGTATTAAGTTTAAACTTCCTGGGCATGTTGAGGGAGACGTTGATGGTTGGAGGGTAAGTGGTCCCACGTCCATGTCCTTTTTATCTTAGTAAATTACTTATTTACATTATTTATTTAAATAAGATACTTTACAAATGTTTTCTTTTACATTTGAAACACTGAAAAATTAAAATTGATATTGCAGTGAAATGAAATCCGAAATGAAGTATTCTTTTATTTTATTATTCAGTTTTTTTTTGTAATTCAATATTCTGTTTATTTCTATTACTTTTTTCCAGTCATCTAAAAAAAAGGGTACAGATTCGGCATTAGACTTTACAGTCCCTACCGGCGGTGCTGTCTCCATTTATCAGCCTTTCAGCCAGGAAGTGCAATGGGGGCTGGGGGCCAATCATCCTGTGCTTTCGCACACCCTTCCTGTTTACCTTCCCCAAATTTCTCCACGTGCCTATTTAGAGCTGGGTCGACACAGGCTAACCTTACAGAGTCACACTACTGACCCTGGACACAGGATCCAGAATCCAGCGCACCAATCCACTCGACCAGGACAGCCGATGTAATATTACAGCGATTTAATATTATTAAATTGATTAATGATAACAATAAAATAATAATAATTAATGTAATATTACAGCGTCTTGATTATTACAGCGATTATCTATTTATTTGTTTGTCGTCAATATTTTGAGAAACAAAAACATAATGGTCAAGAATGGCCTAGATTTCAATAAAACATAAATGACATAAGAAATTTCAGACTTCTATGGTTAGGGGAGAGGAGGGGATAGTAGCTAAACTCATTTTTGTAGTAATTTTTGTTCATTTTACTTTTGAATTGAATATTCAATTTAAATTTTAATAGTTTTAAAATTTATATTATCTTTGAACGTCTTTGCTATGAACGTCTTATTGTGATTTCTGTTCATTTTGGGTTACATTTATCTTATATTGGTAATTTCTGGTCTTTTAAAGTTTGAATTATTGTAAAAAAAAATTATGTTGATACTAAGTTCAATTATTTTTTTTCTCTTTATTTTTCTTTGTGAAACTTTTTTTGTAAAATTTGCTTTAATTAATTTTCAATAAAACGTAAACAATACAATAGGCTTTAGCACTTCTCTCTCTTTCTCTCTGTCTCTCTCTGTCTCTGTCTCTCTCTCTCTCTCTCTCTCTCTGTCTCTCTCTCTCTCTCTCTCTCTCTCTCTCTCTCTCTCTCTCTCTCTCTCTCTCTCTCTCTCTCTCTCTCTCTCTCTCTCTCTCTCTCTCTCTCTCTCTCTCTCTCTCTCTCTCTCTCTCTCTCTCTCTCTCTCTCTCTCTAAAAAAATTAAAAAAAACAATTATACTGAGCTTGAGGATATCCAGCAATAAGTACTCATTTTTTGCTGGAAATTCTCTATTAGTTTGGGAGGAAACGAGAAAACTATAATAAGTTTGTAAGATGTTTTTTTACTTGATTTACAGCTTATAAAATCAAATGATTTTGGTTTTAGTGTACAACTAAAACAAGTTACTTCCATTTGATTTGTTCAGTACATTACCCCCCCCCCCATTCCTTTTTGAAATTTTTTGTGACTCAGATTTATCGTCCATTTATCTTCCTTAAGCTAAGTGTTCAGTGCTTTTGGAAACAAGAAAAAAAAATATTAAACTATCCACCTGATTGATCTTCTTGGTACTGAACATTGCCTACTCACTATTATTTATTCCCAATTTAAGGAACTTAACATTAATTTTCAGATCTATTCTTATACCCTGAACTTGCAAAGTCTCCAGAAAATCATATATTTTCTTAAAATTTATATCTAGGATACTAAAATAATAAGAAAACTAGGTTACAGATTATGTAGGAGCCAAAAAAAGACAAATCCAGCAACATACTAAGACCAGTAGAACGCCCAAAGCCCCAATAACGAGACATAGGTGATGTGGTATAAAGTGATAGGGTCCTATTACCAAAGTTCTTGTATTGTACACCAGCATATAGCATTTAGGCATGTTACAGTGTTGTAGGAATATAGGTATTCTAATCAATCATGTGTGAATGAAAGGATACTCTACTGCTTTCTCTTCTATTTACACAGTTAAAACTGGCTGACTTGCTTCAAACACCTTGGAGAGGGTTCGAAACATGTACACTAGACATAATTCAAGCTGTACATTGATTGCTGAAAGCTTCCTTTGCCTAACTCAACCACTTTCAAAGATAGCAGAAAACCCTAAATTGTCCCAACATGAGCATGAAATAACAACAGTAATTTAATTAGAGCAAACCTAATAACTTGTTTTATGTTAAGGGGTCAACAAATCTATCTTTTACTGGAAAGTTTCATTCTCTTAACTTAGCTACTTGGCATTAATCCAATTTTACTTCATGAAAAAATTCCGATTTCTGTGATAGTCCCTAATAAACCCTTCAGATCCAGCTTCACATTTAATTATCATTTGATTAGGTCAATCCTTTAACTTGAAAAATTGACATAAATTCATACACAACAGGAACCATTACCTTCTCAGAATGAAATTATACCTTCTCTGTATTGAGAAGGTATAATTTTTCATTAATTTTAATATAAAGAAGGTACTCAATATAGAGAAGGTACAATCATTGAAAGCCGGTAATGAATTAGTAAGCCAATAATGAGAAGGAAAAATACCTTCTCAATATGCAACATGGTTAAAAAATCAGCTCATGAGCTCAAAGAAAGGTGTCTTATCTATTGTGTCAAAACTGGGTTATACAATCATTGAAAGCCAGTAATGAATTACCTTCTCAGAATGCAACATGGTTAAAAAAAATCTCATGAGGTCAAAGAAGTGTCTTTTATCTATTTTGTCAAAACTGGGTTATATAATCACTGAAAGCCAGTAATGAATTACCTTCTCAACATACAACATGGTTAAAAAAAGCTCATGAGCTCAAAGAAGTGTGTTTTATCTATTTTGTCAGAACTGGGTTATACAATCATTGAATACCAGTAATGAATTACCTTTTCAGAATGCAACATGGTTAAAAAAAAGCTCATGAGGTATAAGAAGTGTGTTTTATCTATTATGTCAAAACTGGGTTATACAATCTTTGAAAGCCAGTAATGAATTACCTTCTCAACATGCAACATGGTTAAAAAAAAGCTCATGAGCTCAAAGAAGGGTGTCTTATCTATTTTGAGAAAACTGGGTTATACAATCATTGATAGCCAGTAATGAATTACCTTCTCAACATGCAACATGGTTAAAAAGCTCATGAGCTCAAAGAAGTGTGTTATATCTATTTTGTCAGAACTGGGTTATACAATCATTGAATACCAGTAATGAATTACCTTTTCAGAATGCAACACGGTTAAAAAAAAAGCTCATGAGGTGTAAAAAGTGTGTTTTATTTATTATGTCAAAACTGGGTTATACAATCTTTGAAAGCCAGTAATGAATTACCTTCTCAACATGCAACATGGTTAAAAAAAAACTCATGAGCTCAAAGAAGGGTGTCTTATCTATTTTGAGAAAACTGGGTTATACAATCATTGAAAGCCAGTAATGAATTACCTTCTCAACATGCAACATGGTTAAAAAAGCTCATGAGCTCAAAGAAGTGTGTTTTATCTATTTTGTCAAAACTGGGTTATACAATCATTGAATACCAGTATTGAATTGCCTTCTCAGAATGCAACATGGTTAAAAAAAAAAGCCCATGAGGTCTAAGAAGTGTGTTTTATCTATTTTGTCAAAACGGGGTTATACAATCACTGAAAGCTATTAATGAATTACATTCTCAATATGCAACATAGTCAAAAAAAAAGCTCATGAACTCAAAGAAGGGTGTCTTATCTATTTTTTCAAAACTGGGTTATACAATCATTGAAAGCTAATAATGAATTACCTTATCAATATGCTACATGGTAAAAAAAAACAGCTCATGAGCTCAAAGAAGGGTGTCTTATCTATTTTGTCAAAACTGGGTTATACACTCATTGAAAGCTAGTAATGAATTTTATTCTCAATATGCAACACAGTTAAAAAAAAGCTCATGAGCTCAAAGAAGGGTTATCTATTTTTTCAAAACTGGGTTATACAATCATTGAGAGCTAGTAATAAATTACCTTCTCAACATGCAACATGGTTAAAAAAAGCTCATGAGGTCTAAGACGTGTGTTTTATCTATTTTGTCAAAACTGGGTTATATAATCATTGAAAGCCAGTAATGAATTACCTTCTCAATATGCTACATGGTTGAAAAAGACAGCTCACGAGCACAAAGAAGGGTGTCTTATCTATTTTGTCAAAACTTGGTTATACAATCATTGAAAGCAAGTAATAAATTACATTCTCAATATGCAACATAGTTTAAAAAAAAAATCTCATGAGGTCAAAGAAGTGTGTTTTATCTATTTTGTCAAAACTGGGTTATACAATCATTGAAAGCCAGTAATGAATTACCTTCTCAACATGCAACATAGTTAAAAAAAGCTCATGAGGTCAAAGAAGTGTGTTTTATCTATTTTGTCAAAACTGGGTTATACAATCATTGAAAGCCAGTAATGAATTACATTCTCAACATGCAACATAGTTAAAAAAAAAAAAGCTCATGAGGTCAAAGAAGTGTGTTTTATCTATTTTGCCAAAAAGCTAATGTTGCATTCTCAACATGCAACATGGTTAGAAAAAGGCTCATGAGGTCAAAGAAGTGTGTTTTATCTATTTTGTCAAAACTGGGTTATACAATCTTTGAAAGCCAGTAATGAATTACCTTCTCAACATGCAACATGGTTTAAAAAAAAGCTCATGAGGTCAAAGAAGTGTGTTTTATCTATTTTGTCAAAACTGGGTTATACAATCATTGAAAGCCAGATCGCCTTAAAGAAAAATGTCTTAAAAACATTCTTAAATGTTTTGAAACATCTTGAGAAACGTTTTGAAGAAAAATGTCTTAAAAACGACTTTTGAATATAAAAAAACTAGTAAATTCAGAAAGAACACTGCAAAAGAAATGCCATGTAGGGCACTTTTTGTCAAAGCAGACAATTTCAGCTCTGATAGTGAAAGTAAAATGGTCTTCAACAATGATTCTGATCTTGATGTTGATATGGATGACTGTACTGCTGAAAAAGATGAAGTCAGTGTTGGTGACTTTGTTCTTTATCTTAAACTACCTTAAGCTTGGAGTAATATAAGGATTTTCTATCCTTCTGATGCTCCAGTGATGAAAAACATTTGTTTGGTGTAGGTTGTGGTTGTTGATCCAGACTCTTGTGGAGGACTCTGCAGCTTCCCAATTGTAAAGGAACTCCTGGCAGAGCCATTCCTTACCAAGGTGGGACTTGAGTCAATTGAAGTTGTAGAAACTGTTTCCTCAGACAGTTGATTCCACAGATTGATAACTCTTTGGGTAACGAAACAACTTCTTTGTCTACTCATGGAATACTGCATGGGGAACTTCATTGAATGTGCTCTAGTACCAGAATGCAAGGACTGTGTAAAGAGACTGGAAAGGGTGCTTTTAGAAAGGATTTTTTTTTGGTTAAAATCATATCACCTCTTTTTCTTCAGTATGTCAGCATTGGCAGCTTCAAACAATGTAGTCTTTCTTTGAATGGAGATTTATTTCCATTCTAGCTGCTAACCATCTCAGTGGCACAATACTGGACATCCTCAAGCAACTTCTTATCTTTTTTGAAAAAAGGTGCTGCCAATGACATTCTGACCTCCAGATATGGTCATACAAGCACCTTATATAACTTCATAAAAACACTCCACTTTTGTGGAGTTTTTAGACAAGAGAGTGAAAAACTACCTTGCCAGTGAATTCAATGAAGACACCAGTGAAGGATATCTTGTGAACATCCTTTGGAGGAAATCTCCCTCATGAAAAATTGTTTTTCTGAAGCACCTGATAAATCACTAGTTTCCTCAAAGTGGCCTTGTTATGAACCTTCCAGTTCCCAGGATCTCTGGGGCAACAGACTGTGCTGGAAAAGTACTACTCTTTGATATAAATTTGAGTGAATATAATTTTTTTTTGGTCAATGTTCCTATTACCAGAACAATTGTTTAGGGTCATGAAACTATTGTTAATAGATGCATTTCTCACCATTATCAAGTTATTATATATTTGCACATTAGGGGGGGGGGGTAAAGCACAGCATATATTAAATACAGCAATGGTTAATTTACATATTTAATATCTGCTATGATTTACTCTCACCCCCTCTGATGTGTAAATATATAGTCCAAATTTGTTTCTAAACTATTACAGATTTGCAATTTCAAATATCTAATCAACAAAAACAGAAATGATTGCAATTCTATATGTGTAAAAAATACTTTAAATATATATAGTTTGGTCCAAAAATTTCCATATTAGAGGGACTACAGTATATTTTATACCTTACACATAGTACTATAATTGTTTCTGGTGTTAGAAGTAATAAAGAGACTATTAACAGTGTGACCAACCTGCTCCATGGGCCTGACCAGCCTATCCCCCTATGGGGGACATTGGTCACTTTCAAACTCATATGTTAAATATTTTACTAAGAGTAAATAATTGTAAATTAAACCTAAAAAAATTATGGACATTAAACAGTAAATGCTCTGTCTTTTGATACCAGAATCACTTTCCTAGCTTGTGTACTTTGGCCAAACAAAAAAATGTGAACAATCTGCCCCACTATCCCCTACAGAAAAATTCTTTGGGTTGGGGTACCCTTAGAAAACTTAATAACAGCACCCTCTCTTGACTCAAATATAAGCAAAAAGAGCTGAATCAATGTGAAAAGATCCACAAAAATCAGCAGCCCCCAGCCAGAGCACCCAGGGCAGCTGACCTGGTTCCCCCTCCCTTTTCAGTGGCTCTAGGTCTGTCTTCTACGGAAAAGGTCTAGCCTATGGACCCACTTCAGCAAGGCTCAAAGAAGTTAGATATCAAAGTCTTTCTAACTGTATATTTTTTTTTATTAGTTCTATTAATACCTCAACATTGAATTCCATTTGAGCATCCATCGTATTCACTTTAACCGGGAAAGTTTTAATCTTTTTAGATATGAGTCTCATTTTTGTACTTCAAAAATCAACTTAATTGAACGCCATCTAATATTTTATCATTACCAAGGATTGTCATGCCGGTCTATCCTTTCGGACCAAATAAAAAGCGGTTCGTGGTAGAAAATGTCGCATGGAAGATTTAAGAAAATCGGAACATTTTGGGAGAGTGTAAAGAGGAAAGATATATATTAGGATGAACAAAGATTGGCCGTAGCTCTGTCAGCATCAGGTCGCTTGTTGCTCTATTCAGTTGTTTGCAATGTTAGTTGCAATGTTTTATAATAATTACTTGGGAACTATAAAGTGTAAATTTCAAAAACCAAATGAAACTGCAGAGCAGGACAATTAGTTTGTATCCTTATGATTTTAATGAAGAACTAAAGGAAGCTTGTCTTTTTCGTATGAACTTTTGGGGGAATTTGAGACAAAATTTTCATTTTTTCTCTCGACCTGCTTATTTGCTGCTTTAAGGACTTTTTTTATGCACCAACCATCACTAGAATTTTCACTTCTTTTTTCCAAGTGCTTTCTTTTGAACTGCCCGTCGAATTATAAACATTTCATCAAAGTGCTAGCTAACAATTCTGTATCTCTGTATTAACAGAAACAATTATCTAGCATTATTAGCTAGCAATGGGACAGATTTTATCGGACAGATTTAACAGGACAGGGCAGTAACTCGTTTTTTCTTCGGACTTCGGGCAGTAATCAGTTTTTATAGTAACTCGTTTACTATAAACGAACCAACCAAAGCGTACTCGTTTCAATGCTGATTCGAAAAATACTAATCTAATATTGCTGATCTACTATATTGATGCGCCTTACATAGTTCTTGGCTATTTGTAAACTTCGGTTGTTTCGCTTTATAAACTATATTTAGTTTTATAACAATAATTTGGTCCCATTCAGGGAGGAAGCTTCAACTGATTTGTGTGCCACTCTTTACAATATGCACAACTTGCTCGTATATTAGGTTTATTCCACGCTTTTGAACGTGACTATGTTTATAGAAAATATTAATTTTTAAAAACCTAAATGGCAACAAAAGTTGAAAAGGAGCGACTAATCATAGACAAGACGCCATCCTTGCCCATGTGTGTTGAGCAGTGAATCATCAACTGGAGAAGTCCTCACGTAAGGAGACATAAGTAAAAGGAATGTCCATACCTACTAATTTGAGTGATTGATAAGGGGTGTGAAATTTTTTATTTTTTCATGTTCATCGATCGAGAAAAAAAATGAATCTTACCTAAGCAACGTCTGTGATTATGCAATACTAAGAGTAAACAGTTATTTTGCTTAGTTTATGTTCCATAAAAATAAATTGAATATGACAGTGTCAATAATTTCGTAATACGACCGAAAAGACTAATAAAACTATGCTTAGATACTAACACTATTGATATAAAGAGAAACCATTAAGTGATTGGCATATGAAAACACTAATCAAAAAACACTTTCTTACCATACACATATCGAGCCAGAAGTACAAAGTATTTATGATAGAACCCATGCATATTTGCGACCATTCCAAGAAAAAAAAATAGTAAAGAAGGAAGATGATGCTGTTCACAGAAGAAATCACCACCAAGCGCAAAATCAAGATTATTGATGCAAAGGGAAAAAGAAACTCAACTGACTTTAACTCTATGGAAGAACTTTTTCACAAGTCCATGTCTGTCAAGCTCAAGTAAATCTTAAACTATATTTTAAACACTGAACCACTTTACTTAACTTAAAAAACAGTTTCAACATCACGGCAGATGATGATGATGGGTGTGGAGTTGATTCTGATCAGGAGGATGAGTTATTTTTAGTTTTTTTTTAAACCCTCCAAACAACCAACATACGGTGTTTTGACACTGGACCTCAATGATCGAACTCAAGTTGAATTCTAATGGATATCAGAGCTCAATAACATACAAGTTAACTTACTTGACTTAGTCCCATCAATCCTTAAAGGTCAGCTTGGGGCCTTTTTTGTAATGTTGTAGATATTATATTTTAGGAAGAAAAGAGGCTTCCTGGCTAACTTCAGGACAGCGGTAAGCTGTCCCTTTCCATCCATGGCAAGAGTCGGCAATATCTATTACCAGAAACGCACCTCTCTGGTCTCCTACACTTCCACAAATTTATCTCAAGAAAGGTTTTTGACTGGTGGGGCATATTCATACATTGATGGGCCCTGTCTAGTGCACATTACAGGGGTATTTCACTTCCTCCGTCGGGATTTATAGCCCCACCACTGAGGTGGACGTTTAAGGTTCATTTATAGCACCCCCAAGACTATGTCTCCCTTGGTCCTTGGCTCAAGGAAGTACCCTGCACATTTGCAAGAGCTTCCCCCATACACCACCTGGGCATGTGCTGACTTACCTGGAGGAGGCCCAATCGGAGAATATGTTTCAGTAGTACTAAGTAAGCAAGTCAAGTTTTACTATCTTAAGTCAACATTTCATCAGAATACTAAGATGGGAACAAAGTACTCTTTTAATAATTTTCTTGCCAAGAAATCTAACCAAGGGTCTCGAAGATAACAAGCTAACATTTATCGAAATTCCAGTAAAAAGAGCATGTCAAATCATACACAACTGTCAGCCCCAACTCGAAACCTAAGAAACAGTTATATTTGGTAGAAAAATACTTTGTTCCAATCTAAGGACTCTTATCAAAATTGATCAAATAGTAGAATTTTCCGTAAAAGGAATAAAACTGTAGAAACAACCAAAAAAATTATGCTTTTTATAAGCTTTAAAAAGTTTATAAAATAAACTTTTTATGCATATTTCAACTTTTTCTATGTTAGAACCCCCCCCCCCCCACACACACACACACACGCACACAAGAAATTACTAATTTTTATTCATTTTTCAGGTGTGTATTTCTAGCGTAAAAGAAAGCCGGAGGAGAAGCATCAGGTAGTTGAAAAAAGCTGGTCGAATCTTTATTTTTTCTGCATATGCTTAGATAGACTATTCCGAAATGGTGAAATAAAACAAAAAAAAACTGGAACCCCCCTTTATGCTTGTCCAACTCATACAAATGTAACAAAAATGCACATAAACAAACTTTTTACGCATTTTTAAACTTTTCCCTGTAAGACCCCCCCAGACATATACAGACAAACACACACCCGAAAAACTACTATTTTTTACTCATTTTTCAGGTATATATTTCTGGCGTAAAAAGAAAGCCGGAGGAGAAGCATCCGGTAGTTGAAAAAAGCTGACCGAATCTTTATTCTTTCTGCATAAAAAAATAGACTATATTAGTATAATTAGAAAAACTAGAATAATAATCTGCATAATTAGAATAGTTAGATAGACTATTCTGAAATGGTGAAATATAATAAAAAGAAAATGAAACCCCAAACATGAGTTTGTCTAACTCATACAAATGTAACAAAAATGCACATAAACAAACTTTTTGTACAATTTTAAACTTTTTCTATGTAAGAACCCCTTCCCCCCCACACACACACGCACCCGAAAAATTACAAATTTTTACTCATTTTTCAGGTATTCATTTCTGGCGTAAAAAGAAAGCCAGAGGAGAAACATCAGGTAGTTGAAAAAAACTGATCGAATCTTTATTTTCTCTGTTAGATAGACCAGTCCAAACTGGTGTAATATAATAAACAACTTGACCCCCTCCTAAATACTCGTCTGACTCATAAAAACATAACAAAAATGCACATAAACAAACTTTGATGCTTTTTCAAAGTATTTCTGTGTAATATATCACCTCCCACACTAAAAATTGCAAAGTTTATAATAATTCTCCAGGTATGTATTTCTGTTGTAATGAAGAAGCCAGAGGAGAAACTTCAGGTACTTGAAAAAATCTAAACAAACCTTTATTTTCTCTATATTAGATGGATAATTCCAAACTGGTGAAAGAAAATAAACAACTTGAACCCCCCCCCCTAAATGTTTATCCGACTCAAAAAAAAAAAAACGTAACAAAATCCACATTTGTATTATTGGTGTAAAGAGGAAGCTGGAGGAGAAACTTCAAGTACTTGAAGAAGGATTATCGAATGTTTGGTTTACTATATTAGACAGACCATTTCAAATTGGTGAAACATAATAAATAACTTGAACCCTCTAAATGTTTACCCGACTCATAACAAGAGCTAAGAGCTCATATGGCACTTGTGACGAGGCGAGAAGACCTAAGAGCCAAGAGATCATACGGTATGAGCTCTAACAAAATTCTATGAATCAATAGATTGATTTAAAAAGGAAAATAAGAGGCTTAATGCCGGTCATGATTTAAAATAAGAGCTCTGAGTCACAAAGTCCTTCTAAACATCAAAATTCATTAAGATCCGATCACCCACTCGTAAGTTATAAATACCTAACTTTTTCTAATTTTTCCTCTCCCTTTTGCCCCCCAGATGGTCGAATCAGGGAAAACGACTTTATCAAGTCAAATTGTGCAGCTCCCTGACACGCCTACCAATTTTCATCGCCCTAGCACGTCCAGAAGCACCGAACTCGCCAAATCACTGAACCCCTCCCCGCAACTCCCCCAAAGAGAGCGAATCCAGTACGATTCTGTCAATCACGTATCAAGGACATTTGTTTATTCTATCCACCAAGCTTCATCCCGATTCCTCCACTCCAAGTGTTTTTCCAAGATTTACCCCTCCAACTTCCCGCAATGTTAAAAGATCTGGTCGGGATTTGAAATAAGAGCTCTGAGACGTGAATTCCTTCTAAAAATCAAATTTCATTACGATCCGATCATCTATTCGTAAGATAAAAATACCCCATTTTTCACGTTTTCCAAGAATTCCGGTTTCCCCCTCCAACTCCCCTGAATGTCACAGGATCTGGTCGGAATTTGAAATTGGAACTTTAAAGCACAAGATCCTTTTAAATATCGAATTTCATTAATATCTGGTCACCCTTTCGTAAGTTGCAAATACCTCAATTTTCGAAATTACCCCCCCCCCCCAATTCCACCAAAGAGAGCAGATTCGGTCCAGTTATGTCAGTCACGTATCTTAGACAGGTTTCTATTCTTCCCATCCAGTTTCATCCTGATCTCACCGCTTTAAGTATTTTCTAAAATTTCCGGTCCCCCCCAACTGCCCCCCCCAATTACGCTTGATCCGGTTGAGATTTAAAATAAGATATCTGAGTTACGAGGTCCTTCTAAATACGAAGTTTCAGGAAGATCCTATCACTCCTTCGTAAGTTAAAAATACGTCGTTTTTCTTATTTTTCAGAATTACCCCCCCCCCCCCCCAATTGAGCGGATCCGTTCCAATTATGTAAATCACGTATGCAAGACTTCTGCTTATTTTTCCAACCAAGTTTCATCCCAATCCCTCCAATCTAAGCGTTTTCCATCATTTTAGGTTTCCCCACCCTAAACTTCCCCCCATGTCGCCAGATCCAGTCAGGATTTAAAATAAGAGCTTTGAGACACGATATCCTTCTAAATATCAAATTTCATGGAGATCCAATCACCCGTTCGTAAGTTAAAAATACCTCATTTTTTTCTAATTTTTCAGAATTAACCCCCCTCCCCCAACTACCCCAAAGAGAGCGGATCCGTTCTGGTTATGCCAATCATGTATCTAGGACTCGTGTTTTTTTTTTCACCAAGTTTCATCCCGATTCCTCCACTCTAAGTGTTTTCCAAGTTTTAGGTTTCTCCCTCCCAACTCCCCCTCCCCAATGTCACCAGATCCGGTCGGGTTTAAAATAAGAGCTCTCAGCCACGATATCCTTCTAAATATCAAATTTCATTGAGATCCGATCACCCGTTCGTAAGTTAAAAATACCTCATTTTTTTAATATTTCAGAAATACCCTCCCCCAACTACCCCAAAGAGAGCGGATCCGTTCCATTTATGTCAATCATCTATCTAGGACTTGTGTTTATTTTTCCCACCATGTTTCATCCCGATCCCTTCACTCTAAGTGTTTTCCAAGTTTTAGGTTTCCCCCTCCCAATTCCCCGCCACCAGATCCGGTAAGGATTTAAAATAAGAGCTCTAAGACACGATATCCTTCTAAAAATCAAATTTCATTGAAATCCGATCACCCGTTCGTAAGTTGAAAATACCTCATTTTTTCTAATTTTTAAAAATTACTCTCCCCCCCAACTACCCCAAAGAGAGCGAATCAGTTCCGATTATGTCAATCATGTATCTGGGACTTGCGCTTATTTTTTCCATAAAGTTTCATCCCGATCCCTCCACTCTAAGTGTTTTCCAAGATAATAGGTTTCCCCCCTCCAACTCCCCCCAATGTCATCAGATCCGGTCGGGATTTAAAATAAGAGCTCTGAGACACAATATCATTCCAAACATCAAATTTCATTAAGATCCAATCACCCGCTCATAAGTTAAAAATACTTCATTTTTTCTATTTTTTCCGAATTAACCGGCCCCCCACCCCTCCCCCAGATGGTCAAGTCGGGAAAACGACTATTTCTAATTTAATCTGGTCCGGTCCCTGATACGCTTGCCAAATTTCATCGTCCTAGCTTACCTGGAAGTGCCTAAAGTAGCAAAACCGGGACTTTAGATTTCCCCCTCCAACTCCCCCCAATGTCATCAGATCTGGTCGGGATTTAAAATAAGAGGTCTGAGAGACAATATCATTCCAAATATCAAATTTCATTAAGATCCAATCACCCGCTCATAAGTTAAAAATACTTCATTTTTTCTATTTTTTCCGAATTAACCGGCCCCCCACTCCCCTCCCAGATGGTCAAATCGGGAAAAAGACTATTTCTAATTTAATCTGGTCCGGTCCCTGATACGCTTGCCAAATTTCATCGTCCTAGCTTACCTGGAAGTGCCTAAAGTAGCAAAACCGGGACCGATAGACCGACAGACAGACAGACCGACAGAATTGGCGATTGCTATATGTAACTTGGTTAATACCAAGTGCCATAAAAACGTAACAAAATCCACATTGACTAGTTTTTCATGCATTTTTAACGTTTTTATTTGTAACCCCTCCCCCTCACTCATACTTCAGGAATGTACTTCTGGTGTAAAGGAAACCGGAGGAAAAACTTCATGTACTTGAAAATAGCGGATCAAATTTTTATTTCCTCTGTATTAGATAGACCAATCCAAATTGGTGAAACATAATAAATAACTTGAACACCAACCCCCAACTATTTGTCCGAATCATAAAAATGTAACAAAATCCACATATGTATTTCTGTTGCAAAGAGGAAGCCGGAGGAGAAAGTTCAGTTACTTGAAGAAAGTTGATCGAATCTTTATTTTCTCTATATTAGATAGACCATTTCAAATTGGTGGAACATAATAAACAACGATAGTAAGAGGAACCTACTGAGTAAATATCTCAGCTGCCATGTAAGCATCTCCTGCAGTAAAGATTAACTGAAAATGAATTGTAGTCAAAGAAAATGGCTATTACCAATACTATAAATAATTGCAAGGACGCGACCTTATTCCCTATAAGGATGTGACCTATTTGGACTGCAGCTAAATTGGACGTCAGTAGAGAAAAAAATGACGCAACCGCACTTCAATATTTTTATCATCTTTCAATACAGAGAAATAATTATAGAGAAAAAACTTTTATGCTAAATTGTAAAATGAATGACAATAATAATAAATTAACGATGCCTTCTTCAACTTCTTGTCTTCTTAAAACCTATTTAATTACATCCTCATGTTATTGCCAAAAATCAAAGCTTTTCTCCTAGAAAGACAATGTAAATAAAATGATAGTAATAGAAACCTACTGAGTAAATGTCACAGCTGCCACGTAAGCATCTCCTGCAGTAAAGGTTAACTGAAAATGACTTGTAGTTAAAGAAGATGACTACTGCCTATACTATAAATAATTGCGAGGACGCGACCTTATTCCAGATAAGAATGTGACGTATTTGGACTGCAGCTAAATCAATCGTACGGCAGCAAAGGTAAAAATGACGCCACCGTATTAAAGAACACTGTATATGTGTTCGAAATATCCAGTTAAATAATTTTATATTTCACTGTCAATAAAAAGGTATCATCCCTATTTTGAACTGTTTTACTTTCGTCATGGAAAGGCAGTGTGGTCTTCGAAGTTATCAACCTTTACGTTAAAATGTACAATGAGAGTTAATAATCATAAATTAACCATACCTTCTTCTACTTCCTGTCTTCTCAAAACATCGTGAATTACAACCTCATTTCATTATTAGTCAAAATATAAGTAGCTCTTTGAGTCAAAATAAAAACCGAGAGTACAAACAGTCGCCAGTAATCGCAGTGACCAGCAGTCAAAGTTGCAATTACAAGTAGTCACAGTTGCAGTAGCAAGTCGTTGCAGTAACAAGTAACTGTAGTCACTGTCTCTTTGGCATTAGGAAGTAGTTACAGACACAAGTAGTCTCAGTCACAAGTAGATGTAGTACAAATAGTCACAGTCGTAATAAATTGCAGGCACAAGCAGTCATAGTCTTAAGTAGTTACAGTCTCAGTCGCAAGTGGTTACAGTCATAATTGCAAGTAGCAGCAGTGACTCGTAGTCGCCGTTGCAATCGGACGTAGTCACAGTTGCAAGTAGTTGATGTCGCATTGACAATTATCGCAGTCTCAAATAGTTGCGAACACAACAGCAAGCATTCACGGTCGGAACTAGTTTCAGTCATAGTCACCATCACAAAAAGTCACAATCACTATCTCAAAAAGCTACAGTTGCAGTCATAAGCGTTCGCAGTCGCAAATAGCCATATTCATAGTCACAAGTAGCCGCAATCGTAAGTAATTGCAGGTACAGTAGCAGTGGTAGTAGTAGCGTGACTATATTGCCATTTGGTTAGTCGAACATTAATCCCAAAATGCGCTAAAAGTTTCAAAGTAATTCCCTAAGCTGTTTTTGATATATTGCCGATACGCCCTTTTCCTGATAGCACATACTGTGTTCTGATTTATATCATCATTTTTTTCGCCATTCCCAGAAATTTCCAACCTTATCCTTAGCAATAGTAGTAGCTACAGTCGCGGAAGTAGTAACAGTAGTAGGGCGATACCCATTGTGTCATGTGGTGAGTTCAGCATATCCCTCAGCATGTCCTGAAAGTTTCAAATTAATACCCTTAGACGTTCGTAAGATAGTACTGATGCGCTCTTTTGACAGCTGCCATGCACGTTGTGTAATACTTAGTTTAAAATTTAATAAATTAATTTATTAATTAATAATTATTTATTGATTATTTATTAATAATTTAAAATTTAATTTAATATTTAAATTCAGTTTAATATTCCCTGAAAGTTTTATCTCAGTGCTCATAGCCTTTATGGGGACCTAGGATCAAAAACATCTTCTCTTTTCCAAATAGCAAACCCTACATGTAAACAAAAGACAACTTGCATAATTTACAGCCCTTGCCCAAATCAAGGTCCTCCAATCACTCTGGAAAATGCCTAGAACTTTCAATTTCCAATAGAATTAGCCCCTCCTAGGCTTCTATGGGAAATCCTTCTATGACTTGGTGAAAATAACAATAAGAAAAAATTAAAGCCAATTTGTTCTGGGCAGCTCTTTTGCACTGCCAGCAATACATCTCAAAACTATTTTTCTACCTTTGTAACTGCACCTACTGTGTCTTTATTTAGTAAAATTTCGAGTTAACGAATTTAGACTGACACAAACAGCACCTCTGAAGCAATTCAGCCAATTAAATCAAGCACTTCACTCTAGATATTCGAGCTGTAGCTCACAAGTTTCCAAGCCCGCTTTATCAGGGCACTCACAATTCCACATGGCAAAACCTATTACATAAATATATAAAAACCACAATTTCATTCTATCTGAAATCAAGACATCGCATCTTATCTTAAATATGTTTTATATATATATATATATTTTTTCATTTTGCAGTTTTTATGAAACTCGAAGTTTGACATCTTACAGTTTGACACTTAACATCGTCGTATCTTATTTTCAATCTGCTTTAGATTTTTTTTTTTTTTTATGGTTTTGAAGAAACTCAAAGTTTGATAATTTCCTTCAAATTGGTTTGAAATTTCCTTCAATTTGGTTTGAACAGAACGTTTCGGTTACATAATTAGCTGAAATACATGCACTCAAACTTAGTCGTCGTCTCACCTAAAGGTCGTAACAGACATCCGACATATTCAAAATGCTGTGGAATTAAAGCAAAAACATGGTGACGACCTTGAGAGGATATTGCCTGATACACTGTCACACATAAAAGTAGCAACTAACATTTTCACACTTCTAAGACAACTACCAAAAACTGCTTACTAACGTCCTTTAAGGGAGAGTAACCTCCTTTCAGAGGAGGGGGAGTCAGCGAGGAAATGTAAATAAAAAGGACGAAGTGGGATTAAACGTACAATTGCCTTGGTGATATTCCATTCTAAGACAATTATCTTTAGACATTTGTAAGACAATAAATTTTTGGCAATTATCTCAGAAGTAAGAACATGTCAGACACAATCCATAGGCATAACAATTATGAAATTTCTTTTGGGCTAGAATTTTGAGGTTAAAAGAAAGAAGATGAAAAGTTAATTTCTGAGCTGTTGGAATATACAAATATAATAGAAGATTGGAAAGAACGACTACTTCTTCTTGGTTTGTAAATGTTAATCCTTGAAATGCGTAGATTGGATCATGCTGTAGGACAGTTACGTGACTACCAGTCAGGAATTTTCGTTTACCGATGTTAGAATTAAGTAAGTCCTTAGGGTTTTCATGATTATTTTAGTGATAACAGGTCCCTCCCAAATTATGAAACCCATCATAAGAGTGATTTTTTGTCTGTATAGATTTGGAACCAGGAAAAGCTTTCCTACCAGATTTCAGCATTTCAAGTGGGTAATGTTATTTGGGCGACTGAGTACCATGGGCTGTTTGAAACCATATTGAAAGGCTCCTAGTAATGGGAAAAGGTTCATAATTTATATTCATCTATTTTTTATCATCTATATTAGTGTTATTACTATTGTAGAACGGTTGTTAAAGAACAAATTATAGTGTTTGCTATGAAATTATCTAATATTTGGTTTTTTTCTGTTGTTTTCAGTTATTTATTTTACAAAATGTGAGTAGCCACCAGGAGGGATAGAAGGGGGGAGGGTTGACCCCCACCCGAAATGTTTATCCGACTCGTAAAAACATAACAAAAAGGTTTTTGTAATATCCCCCAAAGACAAATCCTGGATAAAGCCTTAGTAGCCATCCTATTGCATGTATTCTTTGGGCAGCAGTTTCGTTGTTATAATTGTAATAAAGTTAAGTCTAGCTTTCTTGAACTTGAAGGACTAAACTTCAATTTCTAAAGAAACGGTAATGAAGAATGCGCACTTACCAACAATTTCTAGGACCATATCTGCGTATTCAGTAAAAATTGGTTCCAACATTGCTGCCTGCATTGCCTTTTCCTTATTTACTGCAGCACCCAAGGCCTGGAGCATGTCTCTCAAATGTGGATTACTAAGCAGGGCTTTCAATTTCTGAGATTCGGCTAAGAATGGAAATATGAAAAGATTAAAGCAAATTAAATATACTAAACAAACGTGGATCAAGGGGCTGTTTTAGGGAGCATGCATAGGGACCCCTAAGGAGTTTGAAACTTGCACTAATTACATAGGTAGAGGGGTATTGATACCCAAGGGAAGCCCAATTTTCGTTGGTGCCTCCGCCCTCCACCAAAAAACAACTTGATTCTGTATCCTACCCTGCTAAGAAGGGTAAGACTGGAGTAAAGTACTTACTTGATTAAAAAATATCTCATTAGAATCACGAGACGAAAATCATGAGATGAAAACTGTTTGACCTAGATGGTTGGCTGACAAGGACAATCTTCGGCAATCTGTCATCCTTCATCTGCAGAACGTTTCCTAGCCATATAAAAATTCTTCTCATTATATCCCTAGAAAGCAGAATTTAGCAAAATTTTTCGTAATACTTACTGTTTGAAATAAAGACAGTCTGATGGGTACCCAAAATAATCCGTAGACAATTTCTCTGGAAAATATTTAAAAATCATTCCCGTGTTTTGGAGCTCATCAGATTCTTCAGATCCAACTTCACGCTTCAGATCCACACATGCTTCAGATCCAAACTCAACCAATGTTATCACTGTAGCTTCGAATATTTAATTTTGGTTTGCAGGGTTGAACTTTGAACTTTTTTCAACTGTGAACAAAAAAACCTTGGCCTTGCTATTCTACTTTTAACATCTTTACTGCACCGTCTTAATCAACAATAATACCCAGGGCAACAAAGCTGCCCGCTTAATCATTCTTCTCGTTACCCAAGATCACCTCTTCATGTTCACTTAATCCTAGTCTTAGCAACATAGTCTTCTTATCATTAGTTCACGAATCTACTCTTGCACCCTGAACACTTAAAACCTCCAAAATTCATTCAATTTCCTAACAGTTTCATCTAGGATGATGAAATCATAGGCACAAACAAAGTCTAGGGGAGTTTTACTTCCCCATCCGATTCCAAGTTCTCTCATAGCTTTTTCTATGTTCCTTAGGACAAAGTCGATCAAAATGATTCATATAAATGGGAATAGAACAGATTCCTGATTAACACGTGATTCACTAAGAGAGCAGCTACTAGCAGTGACGTATTTTGGGAGGGCTCAGAGTGCGCTCCCCCCCGAAATTCCCAAAGAATTCTTTTTCTAGTGTTTAATGTCTTGCTCTTAGCATTACCTTCATTTTTTGTATATACTTCGTTAATTAATTGAAATTGCTACACAACAATAAAATGTTATTTATCAGTCTTGGTCTATATCCTATACTTTTAAGATCTCTCTCACGTCTTTAGCAGGGAACTTTCCTCGGTCATCCCATCCCTTTGCTCAAGTCTCTAGTAAGTCTTATTTCAAACTTATTGGGATTACGTTTGATCAGGTTGAAAGGTTAGTAAGCTCTATTGCTAGTATTTGACTCAACATGACTCAGTCCTAATTAAAAAGAAAGCAGAATATATATTGACAAGTATCTTGATGGCAAAGTAAAACTGTCTACAATTTCTTTATCTGTTTTTCTAAAATATTGCGTGAAGTTGATGAAGATGATGCTTTGAATTCTACAAGGGTAGAAGGTTCTCAGCTAATCTCATTCCTGTTAAAACCATTCCAGTCAAAGGGATTATTAATGAGTTACACATAATTTTTCTTTTTTCATGTTTTTAAATACCCAAGATGCGTTGAATATTAAGAATGCAACAGATTAGCCCTATAAAAGTATTCAATTGACGCTAATCATACAGATCAGTTTTCTATAGAGTGCAGATTTATAATTCTTGTCAACTATGTTGGCCAACATGGACGCCGCAACAAAAGTTTAAATACCTTATTCCACTTCCAATTCTAATAGAATAGTTTACTTGTAAATCCTAATCGTGGTAATATACTAACTGTCTTTATTACCTTACAGAAGTTAAGAAATTCTTAAATAGTTATGTAGTTATAAAGTGGTCTCCATAAAGTCCGTAAGTTTATCAGAGAAGCTACGCTTCACAGCGGAGTTGTTATTTTGACATACAACTTTTATTTATTAAGAAATTTCAGAAAATGAAGAAATACTGAGCATCTTCTTTTTCCTTAAATTCCCTCAATTCTTAGACTCTTTTTCCTTTATATGGTTTTCATTTGTCCTTATTACACCCCAAGCTATGATTTAAGGTAATTCTTTTTCCTTAAATTCAAAACTTATAGAAAGGGGAGTATCTTCTAAATTCTTGGACAAGATGGGGTGAAATGAAGACAGATACAAGAATAGATTTACTGCATTACAATTACCAACTTTCTAATCTAATAACTCGAAAAGAAAAAAACGTAGCTAGCATGATTGTTGCTCATTTTAAAGAACAATACTTGCCATAAAATCCTTGTTGAATGAGACAAGAGGACTGTTGATGAAACAAGATATGCAAGAACAGATTGTTGGGAAATAATGGTTGAACTTTTGTTCCCTATATTCTGAGGCCTTGGTTCATTTTGAAGAAAGCCCTTTCTTCTACGAGCTGCAAGAACGGGCAATTTATTATATTATTCTGAGGGCCAACATGAGGGCCAACTGAGGGCCAAAATAATAATATTCTGAGGTCAGTTCTCCTATCACCTCTTGGAATTAGCGTGAGAATCCAATAAAATATGATACATGGATGACAATTATACAGCCGTGAAGGCTACAAGGATTAGATGCGTTTTGAAATTTAGGGTTATAAAATACAGTTAAAATTAAAGAAAACCTAAATATATGAACTAGGTCTGTTTTTTTGTGAAAACAAGACGTCTGAGGGAAAAGGCGTCAGAGCTCATGCTTTATAATTAGACTCAAATCAGCAGAAAGGGGAGAGGAGCTAGGAAGAAGGCCTTTTAAACAAAAACAACCATAAAGTAGTCATTGCGCCCATAGTCACCTTGCTTGACAGTCCTTTAATAACCATGACCAGACTTCTGATGCTTGAAAGTTGTACTTAATGTGCAGGCACTGGAAATCAGGAAGGGATGTTGAATTTCCAGAAATAGTTGACCTGATGTCGAGGGCGTAGTGGACAAAGCATCGTCTTTTTTTAAAGTACATGGCTCATTGTTCACCTATCTTATTCATGGTCATTGTTCACCAGGGACGTAATTTTCTATGGGGCAGGGGACCAACTGTCTATCAAAACCCAGCTTGCCCCCCCCCCAGCTGAAATTTAGTTTATTCAAAAAGTTTGGCAAAACTACGATAACCTTGTATAATTCAAGCATCAAGAGAAACAGGTTAGTTTTCTTTAGTACATCTTTGCTTTTATGGTAAAATATGGTTCATTTTCAGTTTTCCACCGTCATTTTCACTTGATTTGTGACAATTAGCTTCAACTTTGCCCCCCTCCCTAGGATTTTGACGGAATTTCACCACTGGTGTTCCCCCTTCAGAAAAAGGTGCATTCTATTCACTCCTTCCTATTTGCCAAATCTGAAACCAGTTAAGACTCACATCAGACTGGACGCTTAGTTTCGAAATCATTTACTGACCTTAAAGATGCTCTCGCTGACTTCAAGTATCATGATGAAAGACAGTATCATGATATTGCAGTAAATTTTTTTTTTTTTGATATTTATCAAAATACAAGACGGAAAAAAGCATTTCACCTGACTACCAATTGAATTTACAAGATCACGAGAAAAGGACTAAAAACCAAGAAATGTAAAGACCAATGGTTCAAGCTATCATGTTTTTTGATTTTCATGAACTAGCCCTGCAGGTTCTTGAAGAAAAGTGATTCTTTTACAAAAAGTCTTGAAGATGAAGGGTATTCATGGGGTTGTTGTGATTAATGATAGATGGGGGAAACACGAAACTGTAGGAAAAATTCACATCATCCCCTAAAAGCGCGAAATATGCATCTCCTCAAGTATAGAATGATATCGTCGATAGTGTAGGCAATGTCAGGCGGGACGCAATTCGAATAGACCGAAAATTGCGAAACGCTTTTCAAAATTGGCTGATGAGATGAGTGATATACCTTCAAAAGAACAGCTTACAACTGTCGTCTGATGTTCTTGTCTTGACGATCATCCAATAGAAAAAAATGTTTTTTTTTGCGTTTCGACACGTCGAATGACTTGACTGGTATAGGTCTTGGAAAGTCAATTATTCGACTCCGTTTAAGTTTCAATAAGACGTCAACAAGTAAGCTCGAATTCGCTTTGATGGAGTTAGTAGCATGTTGGTTTGTACAAGGAAATTTATGCAGAGATACAAAAATATCCACTTGCCACTGACACGTGTTTCGCATTATTTAAACCTTGCCCTGGTGAAGTCTTCCAGAATTAACTTAATTCAAATTCTCTATGGATGCTTGCAAATGTTGTTGTTTTCACCTATTTCCTCAAATGAACTGACTCATTAACTTCTTGTCTGCCGCACACACAAAAAAAAGCAGCTCCACTCTTGTGACACATGGTGGGTTGAAAGGCATGATAGTATTGTCACTTTTCTAGAGCTTTTCCTGTTGTTGTTGGAGAGCTGCAGAGTTTTGTTGACAACCCGTCCGATTCAGGTCTAATGACGAAAGTCAACTCTTTAATAGCAGCCATTATCGAGTTCAGCTACATTTTCCCTCTGATTTTCATTGGAAAAATGAGTTCCATTCTGCTTTCAACTTCTATTTCTCTGCTGAAGAAAAATTCAGATCTACTTATTGACTGTCAACGTGAACATGCCGATCTATGCAAGCCTGTATTGAAACAGACAGTACAAAATGGTTAGACACCCGCCTTCACACCAAAACGCCGATGTCAGTGATTCTCCTCTTTGGACATTTCTATTTTTTGCAAGGGCCTTATCTTTTCCCTATATCTCGAGCAGCTATATGAATAATTCAATGCAAGATTTCTTAACCACCAAGTGGCAGTATTTCAAATCGAACTTCTGTTTGCTCGTTGTATTGTTGATGCTGAGTTATCCGAAATTGCGATGAAGCTGCAAAAATATAAGCAGTTCTATTTCTCTTATACTAGCCCCTTTGCGGAGGTAGCTGTCTGGCAAGCAAAATGAAGGTCTATAGGCCAGTCTCATGATCCCGATAAAGTTTCTGAAGCTCTTAATGTGTGCAACAACCACTGATTTCGAACTGTGCATTCACCCTTGATTATGTTCTCACTCTCACCACGACATCTTCAGAGTGTTTATTTAACATACTAAAGCAGCTTAAAACCTACCTCTGAAATCAGAGAGGAGTGCAGGTTGAACGGCCTTGCACACATTAACAATTGCAATTTTAAGGTGGATATTGACGATCTTTTAAGCGACTTTGGGAAGAAAAAATCAATATGGATTAAAACATAATAAGTATTCACAGTGCTTAAATTCTTTTGAATCTGATTGAAGAATTAGCAAGATTGCAGCTCTTTAATTTGGTTAATTTAACTCATTGTTTTGTCATATCTTTAGTATCGTACTCAAAAAAGGAACAATGACAGTAGGATACTTAGTTGCTGGTACGTTGCTGGACTTCCAGGAGCTTTTACATGGTGCCCCCCTCCCAACGGAAATCCTAAATACACCACTGGCTACTGGCCTTATTTCATAGCTTTCCCACAGCAATGTTACTAATCCATATATAATCTAAAAAACTGAGTGCTAAAGGCATTCCTCAATCATTAACGAAGAGTGAAAATATGTTAAAAGAATCCTCTCTTCTCTTTAAAATTACACTGCTCTTCTTTTAAAACCTTCAACTACACTGCAAGTCTGAATTCTTTCAGTAATTTGCTTCCTAAGGAAACCAAGTTAATGCCTCTATAATTACCAAACTTGCTCTTATGATCAATCTTAAAGAGTGGTTTAATTAAAATTTTCCTAAAATTGCTAGAAACTTTCCTTATTCAAAATTCATAATCATAGTCTTCAGCAGCTTATCTCTAACTTTGCAACCACCATACTTAAAAAAAAAACCATCACTATCAGCATTTTGGATCAGACCATTTTTTAATCCGTTTTGTACCTACCATAATTCTGCTGCACAAAGTATATGTAATCCTTTCCTTCCAAAGTATTACAAACCATTTCAATATTTTCGTCTTTAGCATGTTTTCAAAACTCTTGAACTCTTTCCTCATGCAGTAATTAATGCCCTATTTCCATCTTTAACTGTGTGAAGTCTAGATTGACAGTTCCAACTTAATTTAGTAACTTCCTAGGACAATATTTTAATATTATGTTGTCTGGCTGCATCTTCTAGATTTTCAACCATTCTATTTCGCACCTCTTAATAACTATTTTAATGTTTTCCTCAATTTCCTTACATTTCTCTTATTATCATATGATGTATCACTAACATATTTCTTGTACAAACCTCCTCCTCACTACTAAACTCAAACCATTTTCACGAATATTCTTAGCTGCGTTTTTAACTTTCCTCCCAAATACATCATTTTCTACTTCACAAACTATTTTCCTAAAATTATTTTAACCCCTCTTCTATATTGTCAAATTCCAGACTCTTCAGTTCAGTATTAAATTGTTCCTGGAGAGTTTCTCAAAAATTATACAATACAAACAAATGCAGAATCAATAATGTTAGCCGTCTTACCATCACCTGAACAAAATGTTAACTTTTGTGCCATCTTATGACCAAATACTATTGGCTTTTAGCTAAAACTAGGTTTTTACCTAGACCTGTAGGTACTATATGTAGGTACTTACTAGACCTGTAGGTACTTATGTAGGTACTATACCTATACCTACATAATGGCAAACTTCTGTAACTGTTAACATTTTCTTTTCCAACACTAATTTTACAAAGGATAAATTCTATCCCTATTTCCACCAACCTGGACCCTAAAGTTTCCAAACAAAAATGCCATATTTCTAACAAGGATCATGTCTATTTGTTCCTCTAGCTGAAAGTAAAGTTCCTCTGAGTTACTATTACCTCTATTAGTCAGTTTTAGGTGTATCTATGATGACCATACACTTTTTGTCATAAGACGAGCATCTAACATTCTGTTATTAAAACCTTCCCAACTTATGCAGGACTTAGCAGCATACTTATTCATCAAGAGCCCTATTCTCTACCAATGTACCTCATCCTTCCTGTCAGAGGAAATAAATTCTATATCGCCTGATTTCAAAAAGTCTAATTCAAAGCATCTGAATACTATATTTATTTTTTAAAGATGTATTTTTTTAATATTAAAATCATCAAAATTATTCTAGCATCAAGGAAAGCAGTTTTCCCACATCAGTGCAGGACAGGGACGAACATATCTTCTAAAGTCTACACAAAGCGCTTACGTCAGCTTAGAACTGAACTGGGAGAAGTCAGTGGGAACTTCACTATAAGCAGAGGCTTTGTTGGTTTTCCACACTTGGTGATGCGGTTTTCCACACTCCTGTCAACAAGAGTCAGAATCCTGCACAAGCAATCTCAAGCCTATTACCTTCATCATTATATGTTCATACCTACAAATATTGCGCTATTATGGAAAAGCAGCCTATAATAGATAAATTAGCTACAAACAGATTTTTTTATTCCAATGCTCAATAAAACAAACAAAACCAAAAAGAGCTTTCCATCAATAACAATCCAGTGCAAATACTACTACTACTACTACTAACTTACTACAGCAAAAAGCCGCCTTAGGTCAACACAACTACGCACGCTCCTCTTCCAACCCAATCTATTCAATGCCTCCCTCTTCAAACCCTACCATAAAGTTCTCATTTCCTTTAAATTATTATTTATGACACCCTCCCATTCCTGACAAGGATGACCTGCTTTCCGTTTAGCCTTAGAAGATTGACTGAAAAGGACAATCTTTGGCAATCTGTCATCCTTCATCCACAATATATGGCCTAGCCATCTTAACCCTTCTCTTGTTACAGCCCTAGAAAGAAGGATTGAACTACATTTTTCTTACAGCCTACTGTTTGAAATACAGTCGGTCAGCCGAGTACCAAGAACAATCTGTAGGCAATTTTTCTGAAAATCATCTAGAAAATTTTCACCCACTTTTTGGTGCACCCATGCTTTAGAGCCATATGTGACCCCTGTCATCACTGTAGCTTCCAATATTTTAATCTTGGTTTGCAGACTTATCTTCCCATTCTTCCAAACTTTTTTTAACTGTGAAAAAACACCCTGAGCCTTGGCTATTCTCCTTTTAACATCATCAGAGGCATCATTCAGCTCTCATTTTTGCCTAAATCTCGAAACTCTGTTTTTATTACTTAGATGTGAGCATTTGCTAGATATGACGTGAAAAAATTTCATTCAACCTGAATACACTTGACAGACTTTCATTGAGCTCAACATCCCACTCAACATTCTCAAGAAGTTCAACTTCACACAAAAGTAAATGTCAGAGCGAAAATGGAAAGAAATTATCTTAGAAAACCAGGGAAAACATAAGGGACGCAAAGCAAGATGTCAAAATCAATATTTTCCCATACTAAGTAACTGGTAGTGGGTCAATTTTTTTGAATGTCTGAATAGGCCCTAGAAAACTGTATCAGCACCTCCTCCCCCCACTACCTATATGCATCCATAACTATCAGAAAACCTTACCAAGTTTTTCCAACTTCTCTTTTGGGACTGTATCTTCAGTGGGGAATTGGAATTCTTGATTTGACTTTTCCTTGGAAGGATTTGCACCTGTATTTACATCTTCACTAATTGCACAACTCCCTTTGTGATTACAAAAACAATCCACTGAACAGCTATAAAGAACAGATAATAAATAAAGATGTTCAGCTATAAGAAACTGTTCAGCTATATCTGTTCAGATAAAAGTATGTAATCTGTACAACACATACTATATCTGTTCAGACAAACTGTTCATATAAAATATCTGTTCAGCTATAAAGAACAGATAAATAATGTTTAACAAAGAATAAAAAATATCTATGGCTTAGAAAATTGTGATAAATAACCAAGTCAAGTCAGCAGAAATTACCATAAAGAGGAGTAGGGGAAGCAAATCTTGTGCTTCCTAAGGACCAGAAGGGGAGAGTCGGGTAAGACGGACCCCATTTTGGTTTTTCGTCTGCGGAAGAGGTTGGAAACAAGCAACGACTGACGAAAGGTGTCTAACTTGTCCCCAAAACATTGAGGTACGTAAAGATACCTTCTTCACACATAAATCAGCCGTATTTCCGGGCCCAGATAAAAAAACTGAAGTTGGTCAAAAGGTCCATCTTGCCCACCCCATAGGATAAGACGGACCAGCCCTTTGGGCAAGACGGACCCAATTGCTCAAAAAGATTGATTGTCTCTAAACAATTTTATTTTGAATACTTAAAATACTAGTAGTAAGTAAAAAAGTAAAAAGTTAGCAAATAACTATATTTAAACACTGTACGAGGCCAAATCTACGTGAAAAACGAACTGAGCCGACTGTCTCGTCGTTCCGCCCGAAGGGGTCGGTTTTGGCAGCTTCATGATGACCTCTTCTTTTCGCACGATGCTCATCTCTTCAGTTGCCGTGAATTTGCTTGATGGAGCTAATCGCTTCCAAAACTGAACTTGGAAACCATCAGATTCACAATCACACACAATTCCAACATAATTCCTGAAGCTCTTCTTGGTCGGCACTTTCACAACCAAGAAATCCCCACTTTTTGGTTCGGTTCCATCAAGAAACTCCTCCTCCTCTGACACATCCAAATGCAAACTGTCATCACTTTCATCATCCAGCGCGATATGTTCATCAAAGCTGTCTTCCCCGTTCCCAGGCTGTTTGGAGAGGTTTCTCTTTTCAGGCCGTTTTCTTTGACCTTTCTTTTCTGATTTTTTTCTTTTCAACTCAAATTCTTCTTCCAGTCTGTTTTTTTCAGGTGTGTTCGTCAGAATTTTGGACTTTGTTCTTTTCCTAGACGTTTTTCCGTCTCTTGCATAGAAACTCGCCTTAGGGTGAGGACGAACCGACTCTGGAGTCGGTGTCTTCTGAACCACCTTTGGTGTCTTCTGAACGGTGGTTACTCCAGTCTCGTCAAGATTATATATTCTATTCGGCGGATACTTGTGCTTTATAAGCAGCTCTTCTAAATTATTGAAGAATTCGCTGACATTCGTCCTGTTGAAGCTGGTGGCTCTGGCAAGGCTTGTTGCTTTGGAGGACCTTATTATCATATAGTCCTTCAGAAGTATCTCTTCGTTTGCTGAGAACACACTTTTAAAGTTGAAGGTAGTTGCCAACTCCACTGATTGGGGATCTTCTGCTGCGTCGAGTTTTGCAACTGCTCTTTGCACTGTGCTTCGTGGCAAACCAACCTCTTTCGAAACTTTGCGAAGCGGCGAACCAGATTTAACTCGCATAGCAGCTGCTCTCAGTAAGTCCTGGTCGTGGAGACCGCGGGTGGTTTTCCTAGTATATTTTCCCATTCTGCAAAAGAGAGACAGCTTAATATATTTCTAATTGACATGCGGGAACAATAAATGCAACACAATATTCACAAAATATGTAAAAAATAATAACTTCGAAAAATATCCCAGATGATAGGGGGCAAGACGGACCAGTCCGTCTTACCTGCTGTCTCTGTGGTCCATCTTACCCTAAACCTGCTTTTTGGGAATAGTTAAAAATTATAACATAAGATGGCGCTGCAATGAAAAAAATTAATGTCTCACACACTCTCCTAGACCTCCATATTTGTAAGAAAAATTACCACAGTATAAAACAGAACATTAGAAACACCAGAAAAGAAAAACATTTACCTCAAAAGCCGGTTTCGAAAATTTGAAAACGAATAAAAATATTTTTCTCAAAGACAAGATTGGCTTCAACTCTCAGACTTCGCTCCAAAACTTGCCACTAGATGGCCGTTGTTTCTAGCTCTACAAGCGATAAAAAGGTGACGCTCAAGTCGAGCAATGACAAAAGGTCCATCTTGCCCCCCAGTCCATCTTACCTGACTCTCCCCAACATAATTTGCATTATACTTAAAACAATCTTTGCTTAAAACTGTGTAATTTTATGGGTGATAACATCAAAGAAAAGACAAAAATCATCATCGTAACCAAGATTACTAAAAAAAACACTCCCTACTGTTTCTCAAAGAAAAGACCAAAAATCACCATCATAACCAAGATTACTAAAAAAAATAATGTTTAACAAAGAATAAAAATATCTATGGCCTAGAAAATTGTGATAAATAGCCAAGTCAAGTCAGCAGAAATTACCATAAAGAGGAGTAGGGAAAGCAAATCCTGTGCTTCCTAAGGACCAAAACATAATTTGCACTATACTTAAAACAATATTTGTTTCAAAGTGTAATTTTATGGGGTGACAACATCAAAGAAAATACAAAAAATCACCATCATAACCAAGATTACTAAAAAAAAGCCCCCCTCCTGTCTAAAGGATGCTGCCTTATATTTTTGTTGAGATTTCCATTGTAAAGCATTGGAAGTGCCAATTAAACCATGTAAGCCCCCCTCCCACACAATTCAACTTATGAGCACTTATGACCTTGTGGTAGTTTCTGCTTGTTTTGAGTTTAACTTGGTTATTAACTGTAATTTCTGTTCATTTTAGATTTACTTATTTATTCATGGTGATTTATGGTACTTATACACTTAAAAAATTATATGATTTTGTATTTGAATCTTGACACACATACAATCTTTTTATTTGACATTAAGTTTTTCTGAAAAATTAAACTTGATACCCTTCCTAAAACAATGCAACTATGCTATTTTGACACTCTGGATGTTCTTACACTGTTTCAATTGAGTTCAATTATATGGGTAGAAGTAACAATAGTAGTTAAATTACCTTAACTACCTTAAATTACCTTAAATCACAGCTTGGGGCAATATAAGGATTTTCCATTCTTGTGATGAAAAAAATTCGTTTGGTGTGGGTTGTGGTTGTTGATCTAGACTCTTGTGGATGACTCTGCAGCTTCCCAATTGTAAAGGAACTCCTGGCAGAGCCATTCTTTATCAAGGTGGGACTTGAATGTGTTGGTTAAAGTTGCACAAACTGTTTTCTCAGAATTCCACATGTTGATGTGGAATTCAGCATATGGGAGAACTCTATTGTAGATGTTTCATGCTCCTATTTGCAAAATTTGGAATTTTGTACCTTTTTCCTGAAGAAAGATCAAGGATGCGCGTTTATTTGCTTTTTTCCCCTTCTCAACACCTTGCTTTTTATGCTAAAGTTTAGATCTTTTGCCAATTCTTTAAAAACCACTCATGAAACACAAGGGTTGTTTAATTAGAGCAATAAGTAACTTTTTTATTTTTAATGCCAAAAATCTTTAGCGTAAGGAGTGAGGTGTTGAGGAGGTGGACACCCCCTCCTATACGTAATAACTTCTGTACATTTTAAGGTTTAATATTGCTCCTTACTTTCAGTTTAAAACTTGTTTTTTGTTTATCAACTTTATAAAGATTCTGTAAATTTTTTTCTGAAAATTATTTATTTAGCTAAAAAAATATAATCGCAGGTTGGCCAGGTTATATGTTTTCACCATCCACCAGCCCATTTCATGGGGCTTAGAAGCTCAGACTCTTTTCTACCGAGTCTCCATTTTTCCAGTGTTACGTTTTCTCCACTATTAAGGAAAAGAGCAATAAACATTTCGATTTAAAAAAAGAGACTCATTTGGTGACAAAGTATAAAGTAAAAGAAATTGATGCACAACCAGTGCACTGATGTCCAGTCAAGTGGAGAAAAGTTTTAATTACATATACTGGTTACACACACCAGATATTAGCACAAGCAGCATTGCAAAAGAGCAAAGCTTAGTGATGTGTGTCACAATGACACACATTACTAAAATTAAGCACCACACAACATGCACACGCTGACATTGATTTTTACCAGGTCCATCATTTTTGGGTGGGGTACATATTTTGCATATTGGGTGAAAATTGAAATTGGTTGAAAAAAACATATTTTCTAGAATTCCACAGATTGATGACTCTTTGGCTGAAGAAATGACTTCTATGTCTAATGTGGCATGCTGCAAGGGGAGCTTCATTTAATGTCCTCTAGTAACAGAATGCAAGGGCTGTGTAAAGAGACCAGAAAGGGTGTTTTTAGAAAGGATTTTTTGGTTAGTAATCTCAGTTGTTCTTGAGATATTGAAGAAACATGTTACTTACAACCAGCATACACATAGCAACTTTTGATTTGATTTCAAAGTACCATGAACTTTCCCTCAAACTTTCTACTTTACACTATATCCTACTCCTAAGATATCTTGCATGGTTATCTTAACAACCTGGCTCCTTTCACTGCTATATAGTTGGATTTTCCCATTACTGTAATTTGTCCCTTTTTCTGACAGATAAACAACATCCTGACAACAGTCTTTTTGGCAAGCGGACAGATTAAGCTTAGGGTTTTTGGAAAAGGTATTTAATTGATAGCAATGACTAGGGACAAGCAATAACTTTAGAAAGAGAATTAAGTGAAGAAGAGGAAAATTTACCTAATAATTAGTTTCAGAGGCCAAACACCTTCCCCAAAGATAAATGGCCACTATCACCCCACAATGGTCAGAACATTCAAAGACACTAAAAACAACACAAAACACTAATGTCAAAATCTCCAATAATCTTCCATTGCTGGCTAATGTCCACTGCAGCAACAGAACAGCTTGGCTACAGGTTCTATTGCCATTCAACACAGAACAGCTGGAACACAGAACACAAAACAGAACCATTCAGCAATAGAACAGCTTGGCAACAGGTTCTGTTGCCATTCAACACATCTGTAGAACAATTGAAATCTCAACCAGGCTTGATATTTTAAAGAAGGTAATATGTGTGATTAGCAGAAAGTTTTCATGCTGACATGATGGATTGTGGTTAATATATGTGGTTCTTGGGCCCAGCCTGAGAGGAATTCATATATCTACTAATCTACTAGCAAAAAGGAGAAAAGACTAAGGGATAACAATTGCCTAGGTTCTGGGTCATCACTTATCAGATCCTTATAACACTATTAGATGAGGAATTTCAGAAGCAGTAAGGGTTCTGACATATAACACAATACCAGGCATTAAGAGGGATTGTTCTCCTCCTAGAAGAAACAGCCACTTCACGGGAAGACACTAGGCCTCCTGCTATTGTTGAAAATATCTTTCAAGATTTTTCAAATCTTGATGTAATCTGGGAATCTCATTTTATTTTTCAAATGTAAATTTGAGAGGAGAAAATAGGCTTAAATAAACAATAAGGTGGAGGTAATATACTTAAGATTTCTTTGGCAGGATGACAACTCTTGTTGATAGGAGAACATTGCCAATTTTGCATTTTCTATAGTTAAGCATATGCATCAATTTTTTAATTTTTATGAACTGTAGCCTAAGTTGTTGTGTTACATGTTTTTACATCTCTACTAGAGAAGTTTCTAGAAATACACTGTGGACTACCTAGTTGTAACAGGGTAACTCCTTTGCTTGTGCTGAAATGTCCAATAGATCTAGCAATTGCTATTTCTATTGCACTTCATCTAATTCTAACTATTTTTTATGTAAATTTGTATTGGAATTCTTTCCAAGTCTCTGAATTTCTTTTCGTTTCATTTGTAAATTTCTGATTGAAGTGTTCTAGTGATAAAAAAATCACTAAAAAATCTTCTTTTTAGAGTCCCAAACTATTTTCACTTACATTTCTTGCTTTTATGATCACCCTTGAGAATAAAACAAAACATAATCACTAAGATAGCTTGCTTTTTTGAGGGCATTTTACTCTTTTTCAAAAACCAAGCAAATCTTCTCATATTTGTACCTTTTGGTTGGTAACAATACAACAAACAAGTTTTATATATTTAGAATCAGCATAAAAAGCCAATTCTGTTGATGTTGCATTTGTCTCTCAAATCCTATATTTAATTTTGGTGAATGATGGCTCTAACTGCCCCTTATTTGCAGTTCATTATAAAAGACTATTTGATGAGATTCTCTTGTGATAGAAAATTTTTTTGAACCTATTCATTTTATTCAGTTGAATTTGAGTATCAAAAGCAAGAGGGACAAATTGAAAATGGAATTTTAAGTTTAAATTTAGTTTTTTGGTCAAATTCTAGTTTAGTGACTTTTTGCTGTCTCAGAAAGGGGTTACATTAGGAAAATTAAACTTTTGGGGATGGATCTACAGGCTAAAGTATATCCTGGGAAGGTTATTTAATTACCTACCTCCTCTCCTTCTCCCTCTAGAGGGCCCTGAAATTTGCCTACATGACAGGTCCCTCTAGAGGACCCTGAAATTTGCCTACATGACAGGTCTATACCTGTTTAAATTTTGACAAAACAAGATTTTACCTTAATTTTCAGTTACCAGTTGCTTTTTCTCTGCCTTTAGTTCTGAAAATGCAATTCCTGTTATTTGAGTGGAATACTGAGCCATATCAATGTTTTTTGATTTTTTTGAAAATTAGGAAATGTATTTGCATATCTTTAAAACATTATAAAAAGGAATTGAGCAAAGTTGTGATGCTGAAAAATTTCTTGTTGTACTTTATTCAAGCAGAAGATCTATTTTGCAAGGTTTCACTTTTATAACACACATATTTTTAAAGGTCATCAAAGGTCAGGACCCTCAAGAGGGAGAGAAAGCAGAGGTGGGGTAAAATTATAGCAAACAGTATTACTGGCTTTTGTATAAAGTGAATATACTACTCAATGCCTTTTTATGCTCTTTACAAATATTATAATCGCTTCTACCGGAAATTCAGATTTAAGCACTTTTTGACCTCTTAAAAATGACCTAAATAGGGGTATAAAAAAGGCTTAAAACCTTGGTCTCAAACTTTATAACATTAGACTCAAACTTACCATTTCATTATATATCCATTTTTTAATGTTATATTATCCACAAGCACTGATTTTCCACAATTAAATTGGATAAATAAATTTTGTCAATGTTATGATATTTTCTTCTTCCCTGTCACCAAAATTTCAATTAAAGCATGCGTTTTTGGTCATTTTTTACAAAATAATAGGATATTTGAATGACCTAAATATGGGGTATAGAAAAGGCTTAAAGATTCATCTCAAACTTTATAACATTGGACTCAAACTTACCATTTTGTTATAAATCCATTTTTTAATGTTATATCCACAAGCACTGATTTTCCATAATTAAATTGGATAAACAGTATAACTGGCATTCATAATAGCTGGCTTTCATATTTTCAACTAAAAACGTATGCTTTTATTTAAAATTTGATGTCAAGGAAGAAGAAAATGTCATAATATTGGAAAAATTAATTTATCCAAATTAATATTGGAAAATCAGTGCTTTTGAATTATATAACATAAAAAAAAATTGATTTATAATGAAACAGTAAGTTTGAGATAAATGTTATAAGGTATTTGAGGTTTGAGACCATTTTTCTTAGCCTTTTCATACCCCATATTTAGGTCATTTTTAAGAGGTCAAAAAGTGCTTAGATCTGAATTTCTGGTAGAAGTGATTATTATATTTGTAAAGAGCATAAAAAAAGGCATCAAGTGGTATATTCACTTTATACAAAAGCCAGTAATACTGTTTGCTATAATTTTACCAAGGTAGGTACTTCAAAATGCCTTCCTGACATATATTTTAACCTGTAGACCCATCCCTGAAAGTTTCATTTTCCTAACCTACCCCTTTTCTGAGATAGCAAAAAGTCACCAAACTAGAATTTTACCAGTTTTCTTTTGCTATTCTGTAACCTTTACAGATGTCTGAAGATATACAATATTTCAGTTTAAGGGGGAGAACTGTCCTGTTATGAAAGACAAATGTTTTATAATACCATCATAAAAATCAAAGTATGGCATCTATCCAGACAGGGTGGTTTGAGCATTGCTAGTCCCTTAGAAAAGTGAATATCTTGGCAAAACCATTAGGGACTTTCGAGATTTTTTAATGATGGAGGGAAGATAAACAAAATTTTCAGGAGTGAAATCAGAGCCTAAAATATCCCCATGGATCCCATTTCCAAGTTCTGTTTTACAAGTTTAATTCTCATTACAGGAATGAAGGTGGATGAAAAGACTTTATTTTAAATAGGCCTATTGTAACAAAAATTCTTAACAGAACACTTTTTTAGCTTTTGTTTCAGCCAACCCACTCTTGTATTTTTCTCTTATTATCCTTATCTTCAGAGTGAAAGAAGATCCAGAAATTATATATGACTGAGTGTTTTTAACAAGCTCAAGCATTTTCTTGAAAATAATAAATGAGTTTGTCCTGTCTACAAAGTGATTTTTTACCCCATGACCTTATCATATCTCTCAGAGGTAGGTCTGCAGAAAACTTAATGCTTGTGTTAGCTACCCAATTTACCAAAAATCTTACTATTTTATTTGACAGATTGGGCATCTGTACTTAAAGTAGTTATTATTGCATATTTGGCATTCCATTCTCTAAGGCAAATAAGCCACAATGCACGTGCTTCAGCATTAAAATATTTTAAAAAATTGGCACGATTGCCGAATCAAAGGGCTATGTTGTACTATAAATAAGAAGCGGCTCAGCCCAGTAGTAGCCCGAAAAGAAAAAAGAACATTAATTAACATATTAAAAGAAAAAATAATATTGATTCCAAATAAATGAAGTTTATTAATTTTTTTTACCCAACGAAAATTAGAAACATTATATATCTGGCAGAAAAGCCTTGTTTGTATGATAATACTCGCATATGTGAAAAACCAGAAACAGTCTTTTTCTTCAACAAAGGCGAACAGTTCATTAATAATACCTCTGGGGATGACATGACTCTCCGAAACCCTTTCACGGAAGGCCTATATTACATATAGGATATACCATTGTGAAATATATGGAATTTTTGCGATGGGGATTTTTCAGAAAAGGAAGTGGTGTTTTTGGAAGGAATTTTTTTGGGGAGAAAAACTTTTGGAGGTCATTTCAAATGGGAATGGAATTTCTGATAGGATTTATAAAAAAATCGGAAGCTAAATAAAAAAAAACGAGATTCTTAAACTGAAATAAGAAGCAACATAAAACGGCGAACGGAACTAACTTTTTTCCGAATAAGGGGGGATAGATCTCCTTTCAATCCTTCACTCTCTACATTAAAGTTTGAAATTTTGCCGCAATTTTTTAAGAACGATTCGTGACACAAAAAGGACGTTGAATTTTAATGATTAACATTTAAAAAAAACTTTATGACTCTAGCGTCAAGAAAGAGGGGTTGAGAAATGGGCAGCCTCCCCTCATGTATGTAATAAATTATACTCACTTTCAGTTTTATGTTGCTCCTTATTCCAAGTTTAAAGACACATTTTTTTGATAAATCTAAGTAATCTAAGCTCTAATTTTTTACTACACTTCTTTTGACACAACAACCCGCGTCTTAGCGAAAAATAGTCTCAGTCACAGAAAAAAAAGAATAGAAAGCGATGCTGGCTTATCAAATTGGCAAAGTCATTCCCATAGCTGGTGGTAACTGGGAAAAAATTAAGTACAGTGTTCCCCTCCCGATTCAAATATAAGCCAAAATGCCGAATCAACGTAAAACATTGATCAGAGTCGGCAGCCCCAAGCCACGGTCCCCCCCCTCCAAGCTGAGGTGCATGTGGCAGCTTAACAAATTTCCCCTCCTTCTCTCCGCCACGTTTCCCCCATATTTTTAGTGTCACTGAACAAAAGCAAGGAAAAATATGCCAACTTGTAAAGAATAACCAGTAAAGGGACTAAATTAAAATACTTACTAGGCATTCATGGTCGTATGGTTAAATTTTCTTTTCTTCCCATGGTTCTTTTTGCGTTTCTGTTTTTTAATAGCTGTCTGAAAATCATCTTTGAGTTAGGAATCAGTTTGGAGGTTTGGGGGACTCTGAGACTGTGTCATTGTATTATTATGGCTGTCATCACTTTAGATTGGAGATACAGCAATGGCATTGGCAGCTATGGAGATCTCAGCTTCTAATTGCCAATTTGATGGTTGACCCTCTTCTCGGGGGGGGGGGTGGCAGAAGAGCTAGGATATATACAGCTAAGGAAAATGAAATCCCAAAACAAATCCTTCCCACAATAAACTTGAAGGAAAATGCGAAAATACACTTCGCAAAAAATGATAATAAAGGCTTAATTCCAATCACTGAGAATGAAAAAGGAAATCAATAATATAAGCTTTCCCAAACACCTAGGCTACTGGAAAATACTTCTAATTATCATTCAAAGTGAGGCAGATCTGCTTGAGAGGTGTACTAAAAGGACAATTTTTTCTTAAACAGACCATTGAAACGGGGACAGTGAAAATGAGCAATATTTATTCTAGTTATAAGAAATTTGGCGCAGCAGTTTGCTAATAGTATTGTATTAAACACAAATTGTAGTCAACTGTTTGTGACTATTTACTGGATTTGATGAGTGAAAATATGGCCCTAATGCTCCTTGACGACTAAGGTCCATGTATCAGCCTTCCAGTGTGTTGGTAAATCTGAGTTTGAACTATCAGTCCCATATTAATAAGCTGAGGTTAAAACTGCTGCAGTACCGTACGATATTAATTTCTGTTTGGTGACTGTTAAATTTAAGATATTGATGATACCAAAATCCATCTTCAAAATGCTGTCACATTTTCAAGTCATCATGGGAATACATTCTTAAAATGCCATCAGAGGCAATGTCAAACTCAATTCCCACCTTATAAATATTTTGATATAGATGGTATCATTGTCCCTTATTATGATTATATATTTAACTATTTATAAAAATGTGACTGCAAGCTGAGGTGACTTTGGTTTTTATGCTTAATGTAAAGTAGGGGTTGTTTTATTAACTAAGTCCATTCTGGTTCTTTCAGGAACCTATCGGTACAATTTTTATTTCGTATTTGTTTTGTATTTAGTCAAGGACTAGGCTCTATAGTCCTGGCTAGTGGGTTGGGAATGCTTTTTCCATGAGATGCTGGTTTAGTTCCTGTTGTGGTCTATTATTTGATTTAGGATAGGGTCTGTGGCATCAGTGTAAGCTCTGCCAGAGTCAACCAGCTCTAAATGAGTAGGCTACCTGGAGAAATCTGGGGAAGGTAAGCAGGGAGGCATGCTAAAGGACAGGATGGCAGAAAGACTATGAAATGGAGATCAGCATCGCCTGTTTTGATCTTGAGGGTTTAGTACATACCTAATTAGGCTACAGATTAACTTATATACAAAGAAAGGGGGCTGGGTAGCCTATAAATTGCTAAATTGCAAAAAGAGTAAGACCCTCAATGCTCAGCCAGTTACCCTAATAGCATTTTTTCCATATATAATGTTTGGCTAAGGTGTTTTCTTTTTCTCTATATAAGTTGTTCTATTTTCTGTTAGCCATCTGGTGATAGGCTTGGTAAAGGCAAAGAATAATGGCTCTTGAGAATGAGGCCTACTTGCCTAGTAAAAAGAGTGATATTTTTAGATTGCCACTTTTATATTCTTTTAGCAATGTAATGGTACAATTTTTATTTCCTGATTATTTTGCATATAGCCTAGGCCTATACAAAAGAAGGGGATGGGGGATAAATTCTCAAGAATGCAAACAGGGTAAGGCCCCCAGTGCTTGGCCAGATGTTCTGGTTAAAAATTATGTTTCCAATATGTAGACTGTATGGCTTTCCAATATGTAGACTGCTGATTTGAATTGAAAATGAAGCATTTAAGACATAAGATCCTTCTATATATCAAGTTTCATAAAGATCCAATCACCCATTTGTAAGATAAAGATACCTCAATTTTCATGTTTTCCAAGAATTCCAGTTTCCCCCTCCAACTCCCCAAAATGTCACCAGATCTGGTTGGGATTTAAAATGAGAGCTTCTAAAGCACAATATCCTTCTAGATGTAAAACTTCATTAAGATTTGATCACCCATTTGTAAGTTACAAATACCTCATTTTTTAAAAAAAAATTTCAAGTTACCCCACCCCCCAACTCCACCAAATAGAGTGGATCCAGTCTGGTTGTGCCAGTCATGTATCTTGGACTTGTGCTTACTCTTCCTACCAAGTTTCATCTTGATCACTCTGCTTTAAGTGTTTTCTAAGATTTCTGGTCCCCTCCCCCACTCCCCCAATGACACTGGATCTGGTCAGGATTTATTTTCCCCACCAAGTTTTGTCCCAATCCCTCCACTCTAAGCATTTTCCAAGATTTTAGGCCCCCCCCCCAATGCCACTGGATCCAGTTGGGAATTAAAATAAGCGCTCTAAGACACAATATCCTTCTAAATATCAAATTTATTAAGATCCAATTACCTCTTTGTAAGTTAAAAGCACTTCATTTTTTCTAATTTTTCTGAATTAACCAACCCCCCACCCACCCAGATGGTTGAATCACAGAAACAACTATTTATAATTTAATCTAGTCTGGCTCCTGATATGCCAGCCAAATTCATTGTCCTAGCTTATCTGGAAGTGCCTAAAATAGCAAAATTGGGACAGACAGACCAACAGAATTTGCAATCACTATATGTCACTTGGTAAATACCAAGTACCCTAAAACACAAAAAATAGTGTTTCATTGTGCTTCCTCATCACTTCTTATACCAGCTCATCATAGCATTAACCAGAGAGAATCTGCTCTTGTTGACATGTCTCATGCTTGAAATACATTATAGTGAGAATCTCACCTTTATATAATGAAGACAGTCTTAGATCAATAATGTTCAGTAACCAGAGCATCAATTGAAGGAGGAATTTATTTAGACTTAGGTCCTCCTATGCCTGAAGGCACATGAGGCAGCAACAGTGGTTTGCCATGACAACCTGTCCTGAGGCATTGACCAAAGCTCCTCCATCAAAGACCTCCTCAGCCTTGCCTCTTTCTCTAACATGCTGCCAATGGTCAGTTTCGGTCTCCCTGACTTGTGGAGGCCAGGGGGTTTCCAACACCATCCGTCATGTGGCAGCCTTCCTTCACCCATTCGCACCATGTGTCCCTTTTAAATTTTGATTGAAACACTTATAGGAAATTCCTTTGAAAAATGATACTTTTTGTATTTTAATGGAACAAAACGAAAAATAATTTGTATTCTTTTTTTTTGAAAAATTTGTTGCCTTTCCCTCACCATTTTTGTGAATGAACATACCTAATAGTTCATTTTTCATAGAACAAAAAGAAGGTGACAAGGTATAAGTAAAGACCAGCCCAGGAAATAATAACCAAGACCCAAAAAAAAAAGAAATTTTGATAACACTTAAGACATTTCAACAGTTGGCTTTTTATCCTAATTCCAAGTATGTCAAATCCAATAAGTTAAATTCATGGTATTAATTTTATGTTGTAAAATTATAATAATAATTCATTAAATTAATTTTTGTTATATTAATAATTGTTAAATTATAACAATAATTAACTAAATAAAGTAATCATTATAACTATTAAATCAAAACTCATCTAAAGCAAAGCTCATGAAACATGTGCCTAATTTTGAAATATGGGGAAAACACCATCAAAAAGGACTGTAATGAAATTCAAATAATTGTGCGAATTTTTCTCTGTGCTATGAGAGAACCTTACTGTAGGTTTTAAGTCTTTTATATCCCATGCCTTTTAACAAAGATTTCATCATTGTAACACACTTTCCCACGTAGCGCCTCAATATGAAGCGGGTCTGGGAAATTAATAATATTAAAAATACATTGAAGCGTTATGACTTCTACTATGGACAATAATTGAGTATTGCCTCAGCTATTCTTTTCTAGGAATCTTAGATTTGCATTACTGTGCTTTTGGGTAAACAAAGAACTCAATCCTATTTACCATAACAGTATTCTTATTGCAAGTGATTAATATAAAGATTGAAGTGTTAAATAGGTTGTAATTTTGGAATCTATTTTTGTTGTGCCTGTTTCTTAGAACTATTTTCTAGGTTAGGTTCTCCTTGTGCTCTTTGAAGATTTTGTTATCAAATTCGTTGATTATTCAGTTTTTGTAGTATTCGTGTTTGACTGTGTATTCGACTCAATTAGTGAAAGATGGACACTCCCAACGACTTTGCAATCACTGCTGTGAAGCAAGGTAATTGATTTTGCTGTTGATTAAGCCAATATGCTTTATATTCTGTTAGTTTTTTTAAAATTTAGGACAAACAATTCCATTGATTTTCTGCTTCTTTTATTTGAAAAGTACACAAAAAAAATTGTAAAACCCATCAGTTATATTTTAACTAAAATTCTGTCAATCATGGCTTTTTGTCCCCTCTATGTGAGTTGATGAATGATTACTTTCTGACTAATGAACTAATGATCAATTTTATAGACATTTTCCCTCCTGTATATTTTTAGTGTATTTTTAGGAGGGGTTGAAGGAATATCCCCATTTCTTTGAAAAAATGGTTTGGACTTAAACTTGAAAGTAAATAAGCAAATAACCAGGAGCAATCACAGATATGTCCCAAATATAATTGTAAATTGTAAATATGTAAATTATGTAAATTGTATTTTTTGGATTAGAAAGACCCAAAAGCCTCTAATTTTAACCTGAGGATAAGCTTACATTACCTTTTAATGTGTTACTGTTTGTACTAGGTTAAACTTTTGATGGACATTAGGCATATTCTATTCATTTTTAAGACATCTAATGAAGATTTAGCTGTGATCATGGCTCACAACGGGAGTTCCCAGAGGAGTATAGAAAAGAGACTAAATTCAACTCATTTCTGACTTCGACATTAAATCTAAACATATAAGATTGAAAATAAAAAATGTTTATGGACAAAAGTACTTAAAATACTTCTTGAAACAAGTCAATAAGATAACTTGAGAACTCAAAATCATAAGACAAACTTAATCATACTCATGTATTTCCTCGTGATCTTAAAATCAACTCACTAAATCTCTCTCAAGAAAATTTGATATTTTGAGGTTTATTTAATCTCGGCTTTTCTTCCCAAATAAAAATTCCGCGTGAATGGGTATTTTGGACCTGACTAATTGCTTTCCTAATTTTAAGAGTAATCCAAAAAAAAAAAAGAAAAAACCAACGAGAGTGCTCTTTAGCAACATTTTATAGATAAACATATTATAGATAAACATAGGTAAATATATAAAAGATAGATAAAAATAGATAGATAGATAAATATAGATAAATATAATAAATATAGATACATAAATAAATATATGAATATATTAACCGCATAAACTGTATATTAACCGTATTAAACTATAAACTATATTACCGTATTAAACCGTATAAACTATATTAACCGTATAAATATTAATTGTATAAAAATCTTATAGACAAAAATCTTCCCAATATGTAGTGCACGGTTGACTTGGATTCGGTGGGGTTATGAAAAACGTGGATTTAAAACTTACATAAACGAGCATAAGATGGCTTTATATTGCCCATCTAACGCCCCTCCAACGGTAAGTATTAAAACACACCTTGCTCAGACTCCCCGACCGGCGAGTCTGACTGGCTTTTGCTCGCGCCGCGACCGGCTTTTGCCCGCACTGCGGACAAAATCACTTATAATGCTGCTTGAAACAAGTCAATAAGATAACTTTTGAACTCAAAATCCTTGGTATTTGAGGTGTGTTTAACCTTGACATTTCTTCTCCAATAAAAATTTCTTTTGAATGAACATTTTGAATAGATTTATTATGACATATAAAGTTGAACTGCTATTTTTTCTTGACTTAAAAAGGACTATGAAAACCTTGGTGAGGTCATATATTACGTTTTAGTGTGAAGATCTTAGTACGGTATGCAAGACATTTTATGAAAAGCTTTAATAGGTCGTGATGGGTTACAGTGGTTTGTAATGTAAAATCTGACTATCATGTGTTTAAAGGCACTGATTTTTAAGTCAGTAAGTTGTTACTTTCACTACTAATGGCGTTATGGGCTTGCAATTTTTCTCGCTCGTTACAAAACACCCAAGAGACACCGTTCAGACAGACAGTCGAGTTGCGTTTTTATATTGCAATTTCAAATCGCTCAATTTTGATTTAATGTTTTTTTCTATACGTGGATTCTTTTTAAAATTTTAAATTTAAATCGTTCATTTAACATATGCCTATTAGAAAAAATATGAAAGAAACTGTGAAATTAGCCATTGAAAACTTGAAAAAAATTACTGAGAATCGTTTATGCTTCAATTGTATCTAATATTAAACACGTAGAAAAATTAAATCTTGCGAAAATTTATAATAGCCTAGTTGTACCTCATCTCCTTTCTCTTTGTCCAGTTTGGCAGTTTTTTAGTGAACCTCAGAAACAATGTGGTCGTAGAGTATATTTTCGTTATGCTAAATTCCTTCTCAGTTACCCTCCTTGGACTAGAAATAGTTACTTAATGAACAAATTCCGCCTAGTTTCTCCTACATCTATTATTGATAAAAGGCTTCGTGATTTTCGTTCTTCTATGTCGATAGTGTCTCATCCATGGTAAGCATTATTTATTTAACTGTTTGTTGGTGTTTATTTGCATTTATTTATAGATTTTTATGGCACTTGGTATTAACCAAGTGATATATAGCAATCGCCAATTCTGTCGGTCTGTCTGTCTGTCGATCCCGATTTTGCTACTTTAGGCACTTCCAGGTATGCTAGGACGATGAAATTTGGCAGGCGTATTAGGGACGGGACCAATTTAAATTAGAAATAGTCGTTTTCACAATTTGACCATCTGGAGGGGGGAGTGGGGGGCCATTAGAAAAAATGAAGTATTTTTAACTTATGAATGGGTGATGGGATCTTAATGAAATTTCATGTTTGGAATGATATTGTGTCTCAGAACTCTTATTTTAAATCCCGACCGGATCTGATGACACTGGGGGGAGTTGGGGTGGGGGAACCTAAAATCATGGAAAACGCTTAGAATGGAGGGATCGGGATGAAACTTGGTGGAAAAAATAATTACGAGTTCTAGATACATGATTGACATAACCGAAACGGATCCGCTCTCTTTGGGGTAGTTGGGGGAGGAGTTAATTCTGAAAAATTAGAGAAAATTAGGTATTTTTAACTTAAGAACGGGTTACCGGATCTCAATGAAATTTGATATTCAAAAGGATATCGTGTCTCAAAGCTCTTATTTTAAATCCTGACTGGATCTGGTGACGTTGGGGGAAGTTTGGGGTGGGGGAACCTAAAATCATGGATAACGCTTAGATTGGAGGGATCGGGATGAAACTTGGTGGGAAAAATAAGCAGAAGTCTTACATACGTGATTTACATAATTGGAACGGATCTGATCTATTGGGGAGGGGGGTTAATTCTGAAAAATAAGAAAATACTTAAAGTGGTGAGATCAGGATGAAACTGGATGGGAAAAATAAAAACCTGTCTAAGATACGTGACTGACATAACCGGACCGGATCTGCTCTCTTTGGTGGAATTGGAGGGGGGTAATTTTGAAAATTGAGGTATTTGTAACTTACGAAAGGGTGACCAGATCTTAATGAAATTTGATATTTAGAAGGATCTTGTGCTTTAAAGCTCTTATTTAAATTCCGACCAGATCATGTGACTTTGGGGGGAGTTGGAGGGGAAACCGGAATTCTTGGAAAACGTGAAAATTGGGGTGTTTTTATCTTACGAATAGATGATCAGATCTTAATGAAATTTGATTTTTAGAAAGAATTCATGGCTAAGAGCTCTTATTTTAAATCCCGACCAGATCGTTTGACATTGGGGGGAGTTGGAGGGGAAATCTTGGAAAAACACTTGGAGTGTAGGAACCGGGATGAAGCTTGGTGGATAGAATAAGCAAATGTCCTTGATACGTGATTGACAGAATCGTACTGGATTGGCTCTCTTTGGGGAGTTGGGCGGAGGGGATCAGTGATTTGGTGAGTTTGGTGCTTCTGGACGTGCTAGGACGATGAAAATTGATAGGCGTGTCAGGGAGCTGCAAAATTTGACTTGATAAAGTCGTTTTCCCAGATTCGACCATCTTGGGGGCTAAAGGGAGAGGAAAAATTAGAAAAAATTAGGTATTTATACCTTACGAGTGGGTGACCGGTTCTTAATGAATTTTGATATTTAGAAGGACATCGTGACTCAGAGCTCTTATTTTAAATCCTGACCGGCATTAAGCCTCTTATTTTCCTTTTTAAATCGATCTATTGATTCATAGAATTTTGTTAGAGCTCATGCCATATGATCTCTTGGCTCTTAGCTCTTCTCGCCTCGTCACAAGTGCCATATGAGCTCTTAGCTCTTGTTTTGTATTGTTTTTCTCTTATTACTCCATCTTATTGGCATTTCGCCCTCTTTTTGTAGATGGGTTATAAGTAGACTGATTGATTGATATTTCAAGTTAAAATTTCTCATTAAAACTATTTTATTAATTTGATATTCAAAAGAGAAAATTTAATGTTTGCTTTATACCCCTCCGAAAATCACAATTCCTTCCAACTCCTTCACAAATATTTTCCACAAAATTTTTTATAATTCTTCCAAGTTCGTAGAGAGAAATAATTTGTGCTTGGTTGTTAATTTCCCACATAATTTTGCATATCATGCATTAGGAGCTGTCGTACCCTCAGCATGAACTGTTGTGTGAAACCGAGATTATAAGATAATGTAGCTTTTATTATGCTATTTGATTTTGATTGGTAATTTTAGCTTTTCATTTGTTTGGAACTAGTATATAATGTTGTTGATTTGGTGGATATTTAGTTCCAAACGACAGACAGTAGTTTTTCCTTGTTTGGCTCACTACTGTTACGAGTTACTTTCTGCTTTACTAATAGTTTTGTACCGTGAATTGTTTAATTGTGCAATGACAAAAGCAGCAAATCAATCCATGTACCTTTGGGTACATGCAAACCTTTTTTTTTTTTGGTATCAAAAGTGTCTTTGTTCAGCATTAAATCACGTCCTGAGATCTCTCAAGTAAATTTTCCTTAATTTTTTTTTAGAACTTGAAGATCCTCTACTAAATGATCAAAAAAGTCTGTTTGGATGTACAAATCCTATTTTATTACCTATGGAGGGTAGTAATCTTGTGAATTTTTTTCAAGGCGTATCTACCAAGCTCGAACCCAATTGCAACCCTCTGAAACTGGAGCCAAATGTTAACGTGGACAGTGGTATGCTTTTTGATATGTTCTCTTATGATTGGAGGCTACGATAGAATATTGTATTTTGAAATGCCACGGAAAATGCGGTAGAAACTCAAAGAGAATTTTAGTGGATGATCATGAAGTTAATGGTTTTGAAAGTCGAGATTTTCGGAACACATTTATTTCATAAGGGGCTTTGGAGATAGGAATGGATTGGAATAATCATGTTTGTCTCCCAAAGTTGATTCTTGTAAAACATTCAAATATTGACGCTTTTGGTCTTATTTGAATCTTTTTCTAACATTCTAGGAATGTGTTATACAATCTTTCGTTTTTGGCAAACAGATTAAACTGTACAAAGGATGCCAACACATAATATTAACATGAAACTTGCATCAAAGAATCAGAAAGTGGTTTGTTGTATTTACGGAATTCTTAAAATAGCAGAAGAGAACATAAATATCCTGGAGAGAATTAAAGATAAATTTATAAAGCTATATAAATGATATTTAATATAAAGGATATATATAAAGGATATTTAATATTTTAACTATATAAACCAAATAAAGGATGCCAACAATAATAGTGATGTGTGTTTTTAACTTTGTATTAGGTGGTTTTATTAATGACAGTTGAGATACACGTAATATTAACAACAATTTTGCATCAAAGAATCACAAAGTGATTTATTGTATGTACGGAATTCTTAAAATAGCAGAAAAGAACATAAATATCCAGGAGAAAATTGAAGACAAAGTTATAAAGCTCTCAAGAAAATTTCAAAAGTACTCGTTTTTATTCTTTTAATATGCAGTTTGGATTCTTTATATAATACAAGCGGGGTTAGTTGTCTCCAAAGCACTAGTAAACACAAGAAAAACAATAATCTTTCTTGTTGACCAAAGTGGAGGACTGCAAGTCTATAGTACAGGGTTTTCAACGATGGTGATAACAATTGTTTAACTTCTATTACAGTCTTATTTCATGTTGTTGGATGCCGCTTTATTGAAACTTAAAATTATTTTTCAAAAATAAAAATTATACCAGTTTAGGAACTGGAACTGATAAATTTAACAATATGTTTCAAAATATAACCAAAAAATTATAACTATGATTGAGCTGAAGTTTTGTACTTTATAGAATGTTGTCTTCAGTCTAAGAATATCCAATGGTTAAAAAGCAACAAATATGTTTTACAAACATATCATATGTTTTACATGTCTTTGAACCAGCTAAAATCGTATTTGACGTAATTTGATCGGTTAAAATTGAATCTTTTTTTTTTTGTCCAGCTGGAGCAATACCAACAAAATTTTAGTATTGAAATCTTACCTATCTGGAGTTGTAGACTTGGTTTTTTGGTCGGAATTATATTTTGCAGCTTCTTTTGAGATAGATGGTGCTTGTTTCTTTTATTTGTTAGGTGGGAAGCTATTCTTTGACCTTTGTAGTTGTGAGCGGTTCCTTGGCTGTTGAATGAGCCAGTAGCTCAGTGAAATTGCTTCTTCATTATTCACAATGCGTAGCTCAGGTAAAGGAACAGGTTAAAGGTACCGTGTCTTTTTGCACAGTTGGCAATACCAACATAATTTTAGTATTGAAAACTTACGTATCTGGAGTTCTAGACCTTAGTTTTTGGTCGGAATTATACTCGTAGTCAAACAGTTCGTGGTAACGAACTGTAGTAAGGAGCGACCCGGCTCAATAGTAACCAAAACTCTAAAAAATGGAATTTTGATATCAATAGCTACATCAAAAGAATCGCATTTTAATGCTGGTTTTAAATATACAAGTTTCATCAAGTTTAGTCTTACCCATCAAAAGTTACGAGCCTGAGAAAATTTGCGTTATTTTACAAAATAGGGGGAAACGCCCCCTAAAAGTCATAGATTCTTAACGAAAATCACACCATCAGATTCAGCGTATCAGAGAACTCTACTGTAGAAGTTTCGAGCTCCTATCTACAAAAATGTGGAATTTTGCATTTTTTGCCAGAAGGCAGATCACGGATGCGTGTTTATTTGTTTTTTTTTGTTTTTGTTTTTTCTTTTTCCCAGGGGTGATCGTATCGACCCATTTGTCCTAGAATGTTGCAAGAGGGCTCATTCTAACGGAAATGAAAAGTTCTAGTGCCCTTTTTAAGTGACCAAAAAAATTGGAGGGCACCTAGGCCCCCTCCCACGCTAATTATTTTCCCAAAGTCAACGGATCAAAATTCTGAGATTCAGCGTAGTCGAAAAACCTTATAACTATGTCTTTGGGGACGACTTACTCCCCCACAGTCCCCGTGGGAGGGGCAACAAGTTACAAACTTTGACCTGTGCTTACATATAGTAATGGTTATTGGGAAATATGCAGGCGTTTTCAGGAGGATTTTTTTTGGTTTGGGGGAGGGGTTGAGAAGAGGGGGATATGCTGGGGGAACTTTCCTTAGAGAATTTGTAATGGAAGAAGAAAATTTCCATGAAGGGAGAGCAGGATATAGGCTACTAGCATTATTTAAAAAAAAAACAATTAAAAAATAAAAGTGAAAAAGCTTTTTCAGCTGGAAGTAAGGAATAGCAATAAAACTTAAAACAAACAGAAATTATTACCCATATGAGGGGCTCACCTCCTTCTAATACCTCGCTCTTTACGCTAAAGTATTTTCAGTAATTCCAACTACTTATTCTACGGCTTTTGTGATTCAGGGGGTCATTTTTAATGAATTGGGATAAAATTTAAGCTTTAGTGTAAAGAGCGAGGTACTGACGATGGGGCGAATCCCCTCATATATGTAATAAAAACATGAGAAAACAAAAGTTCTGTACGTAAGCTAATTTATAAGTTACGTAAATCTTTTACCAATAAAAAAATTCGTAAAAAATTAAAAGTTCTAGTTGCCTTTTTAATTAACCAAAAAATCGGGGGGCAACTAGGTTTCGTCCCCCGCTCTTTTTTCTCAAAATCATTCGATCAAAATTATGAGAAAGCCATTAAGCCAAAAAAAAATATACAAATTTCGTTTTGATTATTCCTCTGCGGAGAGCCAAAATCAAAACATGCATTGATTCAAAAACGTTCAGAAATTAAATAAAAAAAAACAGTTTTTTTTAACTGAAAGTAAGGAGCGACATTAAAACTTAAAACGCACAGAAATTACTTCGTATATGAAAGAGGCTGCTTCCTCATCAACGCCCCGCTCTTTACGCTAAAGTTTTTTACTGTTTTAAAAAGAAGAATTGAGAGAAAGAGTCAAACTTTAGCGTAAAGAGCGGGGCGTTGATGAGGAAGTAGCCTCTTTCATATACGAAGTAATTTCTGTGCGTTTTAAGTTTTAATGTCGCTCCTTACTTTCAGTTAAAAAAAACTTGTTTTTTTTATTTAATCGAATAATGAAATAGCTATCGTAGCACTCAAAAATGAACACCAAATTACGCTACTATTACAATCATAAAGTGGTCACTAGTTAGATACATTTACGTAATATGGTGCAGCTTCTCTTGAGATAGATGGTGTTAGTTCCTGTTAAATGCTAGATGGGAAGCTATTCTTTGGCTTCTGTAGTTGTGAGCGGTTCTTTGGCTGTTAATTGAACCAATTGCTCAGTGAGATTGATATTTCTTCATTCACAATGCGTAGATTGGAACAGGTTAAATGTATCTTGTCTTCAAAGAATTATTAGGCTGGGCCATGTGACCCCATGGGTATTTCTACTGGCAGCTGTGTTAATACACATAACATTAAGTGAAGCTGCAATTATTTATTAATTTGTGATATTGAGAAAAAATGCACAATATGAATTAAGTAAATTAGAAAGTAGAGCATAATACGTCCTTTATATTACAATGTACCATGTATTGTATGAAGTTCCATATTTTCATTGTATGGAATTCCATGTATTTAAGTTCTAAACATGAACAAAATGGCATGATCCGAAACATACCGTTTATATGTAAACATATCCCTAGGTTAAGAGGCGTTAATTATTTGAGAATTATATAAGACGTTTTGCAGTTGAAAGAAATAATGTTTTGGTTCACTGTACCTCTAAAACTTTCAGTAGGCTTTCTTTGATAAGTTATCATAACTTTAAAGCAAAGTTCAGGTCAACTTTACCTAAATATTTTAAGTACGTTTTCTTTGACATGTTACCGCAATTGTTTTGCTGCATAAAATAGTCATTTTGCAGAAATTAATTAATTGATTAATCCTTAGTACGCCATCAAATTACCTAGCCCAAAATAACGTCTTGTCATTTTATTTTTAGCAGTAATAGCATACATTATAAGTAAGTAATACATTATAAGTAATAGCATACAGGACATTCTCTTTTCTCTTGTGCACTTAATGTTGTTATCCCGTAGTTACTACTTACTTTTCGGCTAACTACTTACTACTTACTTTTCGGGTAACTACTTACTACTTACTTTTCGGGTATCTACTTGGGTAACTACTTACTACTTACTTTTCGGGTAACTACTTACTACTTAATTTTCGGGTAACTACTCGGGTAACTACTTACTACTTACTTTTCGGGTAACTACTCGGGTAACTACTTACTACTTACTTTTCGGGTAACTACTTACTACTTACTTTTCGGGTAACTACTTACTACTTACTTTTCGGGTAACTACTTACTACTTACTTTTCGGGTAACTACTTACTACTTACTTTTCGGGTAACTACTTACTACTTACTTTTCGGGAGCACTAGGTTTAGTTGATGTTTCTCTTTCGCATAATAGGCTTTTGCCTCCTTTTATGATGTATTCCTAAAAGTTTTCCATAATTGATAGTTAGTATTAAGTAATGATATAAGGAATATTAAAAAATGGCCCATATTGTTTTTGCCACGGATTTTGCGAAAATAACTCATATTGTTTGGTTATTGACAATATACATTGGTCTTTGGCTATAAGGGTAGCTGAGACCACTTTCTCGGTTCATAGTTTCCTGAAAGTGCTCAACCAGGTAGCCGAGTTTTAAGGAGAATTTCTTTTTTCTTGTTATCCCATAGTTACTACTTACTTTTCGGGAGCACTAGGTTTAGTTGATAGTTTCTCTCTTTAAACAGGTTTTCTCAAAGCTTTTTAAAGATCATTTAAGTAACAAACTTGTTTATTATTAGTATTTTATGTGATTTCTATTGCAGATATTGTAGAACCTAAAGATGAATCCTCTAATGACGATAAACATATTTTCCCTTTATTATCAATGAAACACGAAGACAATCTTTTGGCTAGTTCTCCTAGTATATCTGCTGATTACAAACCTGATTCTATTCTTCTGAAAGTGGAGTCACAAAGTGGCGAGGACAAAGGTATGTTGCAAGTATCTTGAGCTTCTTGTGTCTATTTGGGTGTCCAAAATAATAAATAACTTCCTTCGGAATTTTGGCGGTGCATCAAAATTATATGTTTGCTGCATCTGATCGTACTGGTTGCATTTGTCTAGCAAACATTTGGCTAACAAACGTCCCGGATAGTTTTACTTATTAGGATATTAAGCTTTGTATCCCCATTAAATCCTTGAACAAAACAACAAACACACCTTTATTTGAAACTCTTTTCTACCTTTTGAAACTCATTAGAGCTTTTTTCTTGTTTTAAAAATATTAGATATTTTCTTTTGTTTCTGGTGCAAGGATGTAGACTGTATCCCGAATAATCAAAGAAAGCTGGCTTTTGCAACACAACCAATGCAACTTGTTTACCTAAGATGAAAAATTTCTTTCATTTCTTCTTCTGAATTGGTGATGTAAGTGTGTATTCTTGGAGCCTGTTGATAGAACTGAAGAAAACGATTGCGAGGAAAACTTTTAATAAGAAAACCTCATACTTTCTAGGCAAAGGCAAATCTAGTGCAAAATCTTTTTTTTGGGGGGGGGGGCAATGTGACAATGGCGCCAATAATTGACCAAATTAACAAGTTTATTTTGAAAAAAAAAGAGAAAACTAGATAAGGGCAACAGATAAATCTTGGGAGGGGGGCGAACACTCTGGATCCGTCCCTCTTTTTAGCCCAACTCTTTTTAGGTTTTATGTAAATTAATGCACAAGTCAAACTTATGAATTTATATTGTTATAAAAAGTTTCTCCTATTTTTACATTAATAAAGGAATGAAGGATTCTTTGAATGACAAGAATAATTTACCAAATTAGCTTCTTTCAATTTTTGACCGAGGTGAGATTCCTTAACATAAAATTGCAATAATTGATTAAGGTTAAAACTGTTAGAGCTGAATTTTATTCCAAATAAAATAAATCTTTACGAATATATCACTTAAGTAATCTAAATAATCTTTCACTTACCTTTTTAACATGAGCAATTTTGAAGCGCATTGGTTTTAAGGTTTGGAAATATGTCTTTAGGTATTAATTGATTCGTGCATCACCTGGGGTCAAGCTCGCACAACATGTATTTAGCTCGTTTAAAACAGAATGCAAATATACATTTTAATAGAATGGTTTCCACCTTGTTGGTATTATCGACATACAAGATTTTTATATCCATAATTTTATGTCCCGGGGGCATTGCCTTTTACCCTCAACTCTCCCGGTTTGCTAATTCAAAATGTAAGTAAATACGAATGGTATTACGGGCAAACTAGATGACCCAGTTGGGTCGGGGAGAAAGGGTGAATTTATTTTATTCTCAAAGTTTGCTCTCCATCTACAATGCATTCCATCTGTGTATAGTATATGGTTGTCATATTCGTCATGGAGGGAGCAAGCCCTGGGGTTGTTCTTTTTAGCCAGTTCTTTTATACACAGATGGAAATAATCGGCTGGGAGTCAAAGGATTGTAGCCTTCTTTTACCAGAGGTATTGTTGCCCTCCATTGATGGTTTATATAAGCGACCTCTGTTAATATGTAGTTTGTAAATATGTTAGTCATTTAGTCAATACTGAATTAATGCAGCTCTTTGATAGGCTATCACACTGTAGTGACACATTCTAGACAATTTAGTCAATACTGAATTAATGCAGCTCTTTGATAGGCTATCACACTGTAGTGACACATTCTAGACAATTTAGTCAATACTGAATTAATGCAGCTCTTTGATAGGCTATCACACTGTAGTGACACATTCTAGACAATTTAGTCAATACTGAATTAATGCAGCTCTTTGATAGGCTATCACACTGTAGTGACACATTCTAGACAATTTAGTCAATACTGAATTAATGCAGCTCTTTGATAGGCTATCACACTGTAGTGACACATTCTAGACAATTTAGTCAATACTGAATTAATGCAGCTCTTTGATAGGCTATCACACTGTAGTGACACATTCTAGACAAACTCGTAATTACGTAAACACTTGCACTACCTCAAGCTTAGGAATTTCAATTACATTACAAACTTAAGGTTTAAAAAATAAGAATATTTGTGCCAAAAAAAGATTGTTCTGGTTTTATTATATAAAAAACAAATAAAGCATTGGTTGAACCACAAGAATAATACCTCAAGTTGGGTCTTATAAATTTATCACTGAGGTAAGATCCGTTAAAACTAAATACAGAGTGACTGAGTAAGGGCAAAAGTGTTAAAAGCTGAATTTAGTGTCCAATAGAAAGTAATTTATTTTCAGTGAACTTTATCTTATTTTGCTTTTCCCCCTTGCAGATAACCAAAGAACCCACACTGCAATAACACCTTTCGAATGTGATATGTGCAGGAAATGTTTTGCTACAAATTCTGGTTTATCTTGTCATCAAAGAACGCATACTGGAGAAAAGCGTTTCGAATGTTGCATGTGTAATAAAGTATTCCACCAAAGATCCCACCTATCTTCTCATCAAAGAAGTCACACTGGTGAAAAACCTTTCAAATGCGATATATGTGATAAAACATTCGGTCACAAATCGACCTTATCTGATCATGAAAGAATTCACACTGGAGAAAAACCTTTCAGATGTGCCAGATGTGATAAAACATTTCACCACAAATCCAACCTAACTTATCATCGAAGAACACATACTGGAGAAAAACCTTTCAAATGTGACATGTGTGAGAAAACATTCCACCAAAGATCCGCCCTATCTTCTCATCGAAGAACTCATACTGGAGAAAAACCTTTCAAATGTGACATATGCAGTAAAACATTCAGTCAAAAATCGACCCTATCTGATCATGAAAGAATTCATAGTGGAGAAAAACCTTTCAAATGTGATATGTGTGAAAAAACATTCTACCGAAGATCTTACCTGTCGTCTCATCGGAGAACTCATTTTGGAGAAGACCCTTTCAAATGTGCCATATGTGACAAAACATTCCACCACAAAGGCAACCTAACTTATCATCAAAGAGTTCATACAGGAGAAAAACCTTTCAAATGTGATATGTGTGAGAAAACATTTGGTCAAAAATCAACCTTATCTGATCATAAAAGAATTCACACTGGAGAAAAACCTTTCAACTGTGACATGTGTGATAAAACATTCCACCAAAAATCCAACCTATCATGTCATCGAAGAACTCATACTAGAGAAAAACCTTTCAAATGTGGCGTATGTGATAAGACATTCCATCAAAAATCCCACGTATATTCTCATCAAAGAACTCATACAGGAAAATAACCTTACTAATGTGATAACTACAGGAGATATTTTACCACAAATTACAATTTACTTGGTCATCCAAGAACGCATACTGGGGAGAAACTTTTTCAACGTGACATGTGTAAGAAATGTTTTACTATTTTTTTTGGTTTATCTATTTGTCAAAGTACTCATAGGGGAGTAAACCTTTTCAAGAGTGACAAAAGTAACAAATTTTTCACTTCAAGTTCTAATTTTCTCGTCAATGAAGATATCTTGATTGAAAAAAAAAAATGTATTTCAGTTTGATGTATATATGGAATGTTTTACTTTTAATTCCCAATTATATTGCCACCAATGAATTCTTACTGAGGTAAAACCCCTTTTTTAACTCAATGTGTAAAGGTGTTATACGGTTATCCAGTGTCAAAGATCTCTTGTAAAAGAGTATTATGCTTAGGCTCCTTGTATTTTCAAACTTGTGTATGCTAATATCAAAGTTATCGAAGGCATCATTCTGGTAAAAGTGTTTTTGGATCTAGGAATAAGAAACCCTTTTCTAAAACTTATATTAAATTCTAAGCATGTTCTTTTAATGCACATATAAAAAAAGAGAGTATAGTCTAACGAATTTGAGTAAGGTTAATTATAATTATCTTGAAAAGTCCTTGGTTTAGCATATGAAATATTGCAACAAACAACGAAAAGGTATATAAAAAAAAACTCAAACAAGACTGTCAGTAGAGAGAAAAGAGATGAAAGACTAAAATAACTTGGATATTTCGCCTGTATATAAACTAGGCATCCTCAGCACAAGATAAAAAGAAAAAAACACTAAACTAAAAACAAATAAAACCACAACCAATAATAATAAATACAATTGTCGCTACTGATCCACGTAGGGAAAAGAAGCTATTAGAGTTACTTCAATGAAAACATCAAAGCAACTGAGGAAAAATTATGAAACTGAAACTTAGTTAACTATTCTGTTGCAAAATAATCCTCTTGTTAGCTAATATTATAGCAACTCTTTTTGGTCCAGTAGGTAATCTTGTCCCCTGGTGATTATGTAAAATTTTAATTCCCTTATGGACTATTAGTTCTTTTTTCAAAAGACAATCCTAAATTGGGACACTATTTAAATTCCCCGTGTCTCTATTTATTGAAAGATTAGCAAACATGTGTTTTTTAATCTCTATAACCTCCCTCGCCCATTGAGAAAAACCCTTTCATTAGAAATAGCTCAGTAGTATATATAAAATGTTCAGGATGAAAGAATGTATGTTTAGCCAGAGCCGAAACAAAAGTTTCAGGAGGCTTTCTTAATTTTAGGGGTTTTTTTCTATTCAGTTGTGATGCTCAATAAATTGTTGGTGAGTTCTACCAATGTAAAAATTTCCACAATAACAAGGAATTACATACACATCACTAACCCACTAACTGGCTATACTAAGCATAACAAACGGTATTCGGCAATCTTCATGAGGTCCAGCCTAAAACATTACCGGCTAACGTCTAATAAATATTGAACTTAATCATACAAATCTTGGTTCTGTGTATTACCTTCTTACATGGGTGGTTCTAAACATTTTATTTTTATATTGCTTCAGGTTCAGTTCGATTGACATTGGGGCTTTTTTTCTTTTAAAACGTTCAATTATCTCATTAGATAGCTGTCACAAGGTTCTCTTATGTGTTGGATTTCATTGCACAATTGCGATTAAGATCCCGTCCATTTTCGTTGGAGTGTTAATTTTTTTTTATACAATTGCTTTTAAATGCTATTATTTGCTAATTGCTTTTCATGTGTAACCTTGAAACTGATATTTTGTACATTTTGTTTCATTAATTGCATTAATTTTATAAAGTTTTTCTCCTTTGTTGAAAAAGTTGTTCTTTACCTTAAGTTTGTAGCCATGTTAGGTACGATTACCCATTTCTACCCAGGCTAAGGTACCCAGGATTACCAGGCTAACCAGGATTATCCAGGCACGATTACCATTAGGTAAGATTATCCAGTCTTTATTTAATTCTGTCTATTTAGATTTCCGTCTATTTCTAATGGAGTCTGTGCATCTTGCGCAACGGTCGTTTTTTTCTTTTATTTTATAAGATTGTTAAAAATGGAGTTTAAAAGCTCTTAAAGAAATTTTTTCCGGTGGATTTAAAATATTCGAAGATCATAGGCTAACGGGAATAACAGTTTGTTATGATGGAAAAGGTTATTTGAGAGCCAAAAAATAAGGTTGAAAAATTTGATGTTTAGTGACTTAGTGACTTGCAGCTGTGTGACTTGCAGCTGAGTTGCAGTTGTGACTTGCGTCTGAGTTGCAGTTGTGACTTGCAGCTGAGTTGCAGTTGTGACTTGCGTCTGAGTTGCAGTTGTGACTTGCAGCTGAGTTGCAGTTAGTGACTTGCGTCTGAGTTGCAGTTGTGACTTGCAGCTGAGTTGCAGTTGTGACTTGTGTCTGAGTTGCAGTTGTGACTTGCAGCTGAGTTGCAGTTGTGACTTGCGTCTGAGTTGCAGTTGTGACTTGCAGCTGAGTTGCAGTTGTGAATTGCGTCTGAGTTGCAGTTGTGACTTGCAGCTGAGTTGCAGTTAGTGATTTGCGTCTGAGTTGCAGTTGTGACTTGCGTCTGAGTTGCAGTTGTGACTTGCGTCTGAGTTGCAGTTGTGACTTGCGTCTGAGTTGCAGTTGTGACTTGCAGCTGAGTTGCAGTTGTGACTTGCGTCTGAGTTGCAGTTGTGACTTGCAGCTGAGTTGCAGTTAGTGATTTGCGTCTGAGTTGCAGTTGTGACTTGCGTCTGAGTTGCAGTTGTGACTTGCAGCTGAGTTGCAGTTGTGACTTGCGTCTGAGTTGCAGTTGTGACTTGCAGCTGAGTTGCAGTTAGTGACTTGCGTCTGAGTTGCAGTTGTGACTTGCAGCTGAGTTGCAGTTGTGACTTGCAGTTAGTGACTTGCGTCTGAGTTGCAGTTGTGACTTGCGTCTGAGTTGCAGTTGTGACTTGCAGCTGAGTTGCAGTTAGTGACTTGCGTCTGAGTTGCAGTTGTGACTTGCAGCTGAGTTGCAGTTAGTGACTTGCGTCTGAGTTGCAGTTGTGGCTTGCAGCTGAGTTGCAGTTAGTGACTTGCAGCTGATGTTTAGTGACTTGCAGCTGTGAGTCTCTGTCCAAATGCAAATCTAATGTAGAAAAAAGCTAATTAAAGGGACGATCCGTAAAATGAGCAGTAAAGCTATTTTATAGTATAGTCGCCGGATTAAGATGACCCAAATTAGTGACCGAGACCTAGCGGTCATATGAGGTAAAAAAACCTAATAATAGATTGGTGGAGCGGGCCCACGAAAACCGGGACTGTTTTCTTTTAATCAGGTTAAGAATTTCAGTCGTAATTTCCTGAGAAAAATAAACCCAAATGACAATTTCTAGTTTGGGGCAATGGACCATCTAGGAAATGAAGAGGAAACAGCAATTTTCAATTATTGAGTATTGTTGCCATGACTAAGGGAATCTCATAATTTTTTTGGAACGAAAAGATGTTTTAAGGGGGGCCAAGAATTGGCTAAAATCAGTCTTAGTCTTTAATCAGTCTACAATCGTAATCCTTTTGGCCAAGGAGAATTTAACATAAATACGGAATGTGTACTACTCAACTCACCTTCCACTAACTTATTAATGTAGGAAAACTAATCATTAATGTACCAACAACCTAAAAAATTTAATACAAGAAAAAATTTTTATCTACAGATGGCAGCCAGAGCCCCAAAAAAGACTGTTTTGATGATTCGCAAAAATTTACACAAGGCCTTGAACAGGCAAAATGGGATGTTGATGAAAACAACAATTTTGAAGACAACTTTTTATCACTGGTGGTTTATAGCACTTAACTGGTACCTTTACTAAACAGGCGCAACAAAAATAGGATTAGAATTAGAAAACAACATTAGGTGGCTAACAAAAGAATGCAAGTTTCAGAGAGCATTCATGAAGCTCTCAATTGTCTAATCAAATATAAAATATTAAACAATGATTTTAATTCTTTAAATAGTAAAACATAGTTTTCAGTAATATCCTGGTTTTCTAGAATTCTACAATCGTATCAAGCCAATTTATTTTAAAAAGTTTTTCTAAAAATATTCTGTATAAGCTTTACAGCAGAAATTGTGTTTCTGTATTGTTTTTTTTCAACTTCGCTCTTTAATTTCATCAGAAAAGCATTTTTGTTCATTTTTGTGAACAAGAAGGTCCTTTTCCAACCTATTGACGGTAATATGATTTTGTGCTAAAATTTTGAATGAAGTATAGGTTTAACTGTACATTTCTCTTCAACTTCTCCTTTTGTAAATCTGAGACTCATAACAAAGAGTCCATTGGGTATATTCTCCTTGGAACCTTTTGTGGGTTATAAACAAAAATTCAGTTATTTCTGAAAGATTATCCCATGTTAAATGTAATCAGAAATTTAGGACACTTGAAGGATATTAAAAGAATTTAGGATGTACTATTAAAATATTTTAGGAAATTACGTGTCATTAGTCATGTAATCTTTCTGTTGTAATGCGGCAAAAAATTGAGCTTATTATCTGCAAGTATACTTATATAATTTTTATTTTTTTGACTTCAAAGAGACCGCCTATTTCAAATAGATTGTCTTTTCCAAGATTTTAACCTAAGATCTTCCGGCTAAACCAAAGTGTGGCTACTGCTCTGCAGATTTTTTCAATGTATGTTATGTATTTTCGCTGTTCGGAATCAGGCATTTATTGCAATCTAGATGCATGAAACACAATGATAACCTGAGCCTCAAAGGTATATCATACACAAACAATTAACTATAGTACTTGTGTACTTATTTACCCAGACTACCTGCAAAATAAATAATTTGACATACTATTAGTAAGAAGGCTGCATCTCTTTTCTAATAACTAGAATAAATTTTTCTCATTTTCACTGCCTTTGTTACAAGGGTCTGTCCAAAAAAACTATCTTTCTCTTACTTCACCTCTTAAGAACATCTATCTTCCTGTAACTTTTTTATTAATGGTATCTGATTTTGAAATTACTCCAATAGGTTCAGTTTCCAGGACTTTCTTAGTAGTCTTATCTCTAAAATGTCATTGGTATCTCACCAAATTCCTTAATTGGCTTTGCAGTCGTGTTTTGGCGGCGACTAAGGGTTTGATTCCTTTCTTGGATCGGGAATGGGGGCATTGGCTGGCTGGCTCATCTGCAGCATACAGGACGGTAGATTGGTAGTCGAATCTAGCAGTACGCTTATGTCAGTAGTATATTAATTGCTGATTCTGGACTACTCATCAAATCAATTAATTTTGTCAACTTTTCAATCGAATTTGCACCATTTTAAATGAAAATCTGCAACATTTTGATTATTTCCTTCATAACTTTTAACATCAAAACCGTCTTGTGAAATAAGAACTACTATATTTTATGTACTACTGGTATAATTTAACACTTAAAGGATAGTTTGATACACTATCCTAATATCAAGTTCTAACTTTTATTATCTTTATTTTTTCTTTCAATAACCTTTAGAATCATACCTTTATCTATTTTTTTAAATTTCTTTTCAAAATTAGCTGCTGTAGAATCAAATCGTTTTGGTGCGAATATATCAACCACTTCACTTTTAAAATTAATAGTATAAACGAATTTACTTCCATGTTTAGTTTTCACCCATTTCATAGTTTTAATTTCGTATTCAATCCTAGATCCAAGTCTTCTTTTTTAACGGTTTTATTGTAGTTATTTTCTATTTTCATTTCGCTTAGAAGTTCCTTCGTTTATTAGGCGACTATTTTATTAAACAAATTTTCTGAATCAGGAGTAATTTTTATTCATTTAAATAACCTTTGGATTTCTTCCCGGGAATCTTTCACTGGTGAAAGATATCTGGGAAGAAAGCCAAACGCGTCAGAAACAAGTTTCAGAGATTTTTTTAATAGAGTTCTACTACAGAAGCCCGTTTCGCAAGTACTCATTTGAAAAGAATTTTCAGTTGATGAGATCGAACCTTTGAGTAATGACGCGATATTTGGTTAGAGGCTTGCATAGCTTTAGCACTCTAGGAAAAGATGGTTTGTATTCTTAAAGTTTTGGAGAATATAGTACGGAAAGTAAGAAGGGTTTTATTTATGTGTTAAACTTTATAGGCTTGGAGCAGTATTAAGACTTGTCTCATGCATTTTTCATATTTATGAACCAGAAATAAATCAAAGATTAACATGTAATTTATGATCAATGACATCCATGTTTGCTTTACTTTCGGTTAATTTAATGCATTAAATATTGCATGGATTATCAGGCCAATCATCTAACAAAAGGTTAATTTTTGTCTCAGCAGTTGATCTAGATGCATAAATATTAGGTTCATGTTTTGAAACATAAAAAAAACAATGGATGTACTATTTTAAAGTCATTATAATTAGCAATAGTTCCACTATCAACGTTTCGATGTTTGTATTCTCAATATAAAAATATGATTAGCAACAAAATAATCCTCATTATTCTTATAAAAATTACATTTCAAATCTTCTTGTAGACATTTATATCCATTCACTCTCAATTCTATTCATATTCATATGATCAAATACCATATTATTTTGTGAAGCATTATCATCTTTTTTCTGTTTTCTCTAGTACTATACCAATTTTAGTTGTACTATATCTTTCAGAAACTACCCTCCATGCTAATTCTTTCTCTTTTTATTATTACTTTTATTAATTTTACACGCTTCCCATCTTAATTCAAAAGAACTCTTTTTAACTAATGGGCTAGTTTGGTTAGTCATAGAACAATTTTTTTCCTGTATAGGCATTCTTGCCTTATCATGTAAGTTAGATATGATGGTTTCAAAAAGAATGAAAGTTGACATCCACAATGTAGTGCAATAAGAGACGTATAACTGAACTAAGCGATTGAGCAGAATTTTAACTGATCCAGGAAAAATCCGTTTTAGCTTTCTCCTTGAGATTTTCATATTAAATAGTCCAATATGATGCTTAAGCGAAAGGTTATCATCGAGAAGAGTACCGAAAAATCAGACATACTGATCCTTGGATCTACTGAGAGAGTCCCTTGAAAGCTGGATATCAGTTAACTCAAGGCACGCCAGAGGAATACAGGAAACAAATTAAAAAACTTGACTTGGCAACATCTAGGGCGAGGCGATTGGCAGCGATTGGAAAGCAATGAGTGTCCTCATCCTGCGAAAGGGATGGATTTTTTTAAGCATTGAAAGATTCAGGATGACACAAGCGATAGCAGACGTAAGCTTCTGTTCTTAACCGCAATTAGCACACAGCAAGTTGCACAAACGAAAATCGGCAGGTAACATATTCTATGCAAAAATCAGTTTCACGAGGAGATAAATCAATATACAAGTTTCACGAAGAGAAAAATCAGCACGCTAAAATTTCAATGAGCAAAATCAGTTTCATGTGGAGAAAAATCAATGTGTTTGTTTCAAGAAGAGAAAAATTAACTTGCAAAAAATGTCTTGAAACAAAATCAGCTTGCAGCAAGTGCCATGAACAAAACCAGTTTCACGGGGAGAAAAATCTATGTACAAGTTTCAGGAAGAGAAAAATCAACAACAAGTTCCAAGAACAAAAATCACCACGCAACGAGTTCCATGAACAAAATCAATTTCACGAGAGGAAAAATCATTGTAAAGTTTTCGCGAAGAGAAAAGCAACATGTAACAAGTTCTATGAACAAAATCAGTTACACGAAGAGTTTTGTAAAGTTTTCACGAAGAGAAAAGCAACATTTAACAAGCTTCGCAAACAAAAATCGGCATGCAACAAGTTCTATGAACAAAGTCAGTTACACGAAGAGAAAAATCAATCTACAAGTTTCACGAAGGGATGAATCAACACACAGCAAGTTCCGAGAACAAAAATTAGCAGGCCAAAAATTCCACAAGCAAAATCAATTTACCGAGGAGAAAAATCAATGTAAAAGTTATACGAAGAGAGAAATCAACATTAAAGAAGTTTCACGAACAAAAAATCAGCACGCAGCAAGTTCCACGAACAAAAATCAGCACGCTGCAGTTCCATGAACAAAGTAATTTTTGCGAGGAGAAAAATAACATTTAACAAATTTCACGAACAAAAATGGGCGCTCGACAAGTTCCACGAACAGAATCACCACGCAACAAGCTCTATAAACAAAATCAGTTTCAAGAGGAGAAATATCAATTTACAAGTTTCAAAAAGAGGGGAATCAACATGGAAGAAGTTTCAGGAACAAAAATCAGCACGCGACAAGTTCCATGAACGAAAATCAGTTTGCAACAAGTTCCTTGAACAAAATCAGTTTCACAAAGAAAAAATTTAATCTAAAAGTTTCAGGAAGTTTCGAATCAACATGCAACAAGTTTTACGAACATAACAAAAATCAGCATGCAACAAGTTCCATTATCAAAATCAATTTCACGACGAGAAAAATCAATTCATATTTTTCCCGAAGAGAAAATATTACAAGTTTCACGAACAAATATCAGCACGGAAGAATTTCGACGATCAAAAATCAGCACATAATAAGTTCCATGTATAAAATCAGTTTCACGAGGAGAAAAATCAATGTACAAGTTTCATGAAGAGAAAAAAGTTACATGCAAACAGTTTCTGGAATAAAAATCAGCACGAGAGAACTTCCTTTAACAAAATCAGTTTCACGAGGAGAAGATTAATTAATAAGTTTCACAAAGAAAATAATCAACATACTACAAATTTAGCGAACAAACATCAGCACACACAATAAATCCCACGTAGAGAAATAAGCATGCTACAAGCTCCGTGAATAAAGACAGTTCTACATGGAGAAAAATCAATGTACAAGTTTAGCGAAGAGAAAAAATCAGCATACCGAAAGTTGTGTGAACAAAATTCAACACGCAACAAGTTCACGAAAAAATGAATATCACGAGGAGAAAAATCAATATAAATCTTTCACGAAGATAAAAATCAATATAAAAAGTTTCGTGAACAAAAACTGGCTTGCAAAAAGTTCCACGAACAAAAATCAGCACGCAACAAGTTCCATCAGTAAAATCAGTTTCATGAGTAGAAAAATCTATGTAAAAGTTTGTACAAGAGTAGATTTAACATGAACAATTGTTTTGAACAAAAATCAGCAAGCAATAAGTCCCAAGGACAAAAATCAGCATGCAGCAACTCCCGTGAATAGAATCAGTTTCACGTGGACAAAAATCAATGTACAAGTTCAGTGAAGAGAAAAAACACGCAAAAACTACCAGGAACAAAAATCAGCACGCGAGAACTTCCATAAACAAAATCGAAGTTTCGCAAAGATTAAGAATCAACATGCAACAAGTTTCACGAATAAAAATCAGTACTTAACAAGTTTTACGAAAAAAAATCACCTTGCAACAAGTTCCATGAACAAAAATGAGTTTCACGAGGTGGAAAATCAATGTACAAGTTTCACTAAGTGAAGAATCAACATGAAACCAGTTTCACGTACAAAAAATCATCACGCAGCAAGTTCTACGAATAAAAATAAGCATGTACCTAGCTTCATGAAAAAAAAATTTCACAAGACGAAAAATCAATTTTAAAGTTTCACGAAGAGAGAAATCACCTTTCAACAAGTCACACGAACAAAAATTAGCTCGAGAAAAGTTTCTAGAACAAAGTGAGTTTTGTAAGGATAAAAATCAATATATAAGTTTCACGAAGAGAAAAATAAACATGCAACAAGTTTCATGAACAAAAATAAGCTCCCAACAAGTTCAAGGAACAAAAAATAAATGTGCAAAAGTTTTATTAGCAGAATCGGTCCTGCAAGGAGAAAAAATCAATGTATAATTTAAACGAAAAGAAAAATTAACATGCAACAATTTACATAAACGAAAATAAGCACACAACAAGTATCACGAACAGAAATAAACCCGCAACTACATGAATAAAATCAGTCTCACAATGAGAAAAAACAGTGGACAAGTTTAACGAAGAGGAAAAATCAACATGCAACAAGTTTCAAGAACGAAAATTAACATGAAACAAGTTCCGTGAACGAAATCAGTTTCACGAGGACACACATCACTCTACAAGTTTCATGAAGCGAAGAATCAACATTCAACTAGTTTAACGAACTAAAAAAATGAGCACGCAGAAATGTCCATGAGCAAAATCAATTTCACAAGGAGAAAAATCAATGTAAAAGTTTCACGAAGAGGAAAATCAACATACAAGTTCCACGAACAGAAAATCAGCACACAAGAAGTTCCATCAGTAGAAACATAAATGTACAAGTTTGTACAAGAGCAGATTGAACGCTAACAAGTTTTATGAACAAAAATCAGCACACAGCAAACCCAAGGACGAAAATCACCTTGCAACAAGTTCCATGAACACAATCAGTTTCACCAGGAGAAAAATCAATCTTCAAGTTTCACGGAGTGAAGAATCAAAATTCAACAAGTTTCAATAACAAAAATCAGCACGCAGTAAGCTCCACGAGCAATAATTAGCGCGCAGCAAGTTCTAGGAACAAAATAGGTATTATGGAGAGAAAAAAACATGTAACAATTTTCACGAACAAAAATTAGAACGCAATAAGTTCGACGAACAAAAGTCATCATGCAAGAAGTTCCAATAACAAAATCAGCTTCACAAGGAGAAAAATCAATGTACAACTTTTTCGAACAGAAAAATAAACACGCAACAAGTTTTACGAACAAAAATCAGCAGTAAACATATCCATGAGCAAAATCTGTTTCACGAGGAGACAGATCATTGTAAAAAAACATGAGAAAACAAGAGGAGAAAAAAAACATTTAGTAAGCTTCATGAATAAAAATCAGCACTCGACAAATTCCAGCATCAAAATACAGAACGCAACAAGTTCGACGAACAAAAATCAGTATGCAACAAGTTCCATGAAGAAAATCAGTTACACGAGGAGAAAAATCTATCTACAAGTTTCACGAAGTGAAGAATCAACACGCAGCAAGTTCCGAGAACAAAAATCAGCAGGCCAAAAGTTCCATGAGCAAAATCAATTTCACGAAAAGAAAAATCAATGTAAATTTTTCACGAAGACAGAAATGAACAACAAAATTAACCACACAACAAGTTCCACGAACGGAATCACTTTCACGAGAAGAAAAATCAATGTACAAGTTTCACGAAGAGGTAATTCAGCGTGCAGCAAGTTTCACGAACAAGAATCACCACACGACAAGTTCCAGTAACAAAAATCAGCATGCAACAAGTTCCATGAACAAAATCAGTTTCACGAGGAGAAAAATGAAAAATCCCTGTACAAGTTTCACGAAGAGAAAGAATCAGTTTCACAAGAATCAGCACGTGACAAGTTCCATTAGCAAAAATCATCATGCAGAAAGTTCCATCAACGAAAATCAGCACGCAAAAGTTCTATAATTAAAATCAGTTTTACGAGGAGAAAATTGAAAAATCAATGTACATGTTTCACGAAGAGAAAAATCAACATGCAACAAGTTTCATGGACAAAAATCAGCACGCAAAAAGCTATATGATTAAAACCAGTTTCACGAGGAGAAAAATCGATGTACATGTCTGTAAAAGAGCAAAATCAACTTGTAACAAGTTTTATGAACAAAAATCAGCACGCAACAAGATTTTGGAATCGTTTGAAAATGGATGAAAACCAGCAGAATCGGAGGTGGAACTGTTTTAACCGGGGGTCAACAGCGGGGGAAGTGGAATTGGTTATCACTTTATTTAAAAAAATTTGAAAAGTTCTTGGGAATGATGACGGGATGCCACAGGGTTTCAAAGGGCCAGGCATGTTGTGGTACGGTGGTGTAAAATGTCATTGTGCATCACGAAGGGTTGGCTTGCAAAAAATACGAATAAATGGATTTACTGTTTGATTTTGATAAAAAAAATATATGGGAAATGTCTTAGGAGTAATTGACGAATGCCAGAGGTTGAGTAATAGGTCAACTCGGTGGCGTGAATTGTCATAGAGGGCATTATATTGAAGGATGGCTTGCAAAAACACAAATCAATAGACTATAAACATAGTTTTATTAGGAAAATATCTGGGAAATGTCTTAGGAATGATGTTGTCTATCATAAGGCTGTCATGAAGGTGCAGCCACATATTGTCACATGACGTGAATTGTTTTGGAGGCCATTACATTTAGGGGTGAGTGAGAGTGCCATGTGCCGCCCATTGTGTGACACGGTGACTTGAATTCCTCGGACTATCATGTTCTACAGCTTAAAGTTAAGGTGGGAGGTGTGAAAAGAATTTTTCAGCGGTGGAGGGAGTGGAGTCTAAACTCAAATCAAAGAAATGAGGCATTTTCATTAACACCCCTCAGAAATAACCCTTAATATGGTTTAAATTTATCTCTAATACCAATCCTCCTTCTCTGAAACTGCTTTCTAATGAGGGCTAGCCACATTTTGTTATGGTGGCGTGAAAATGCATAACCATGACGCAAAGAAACGTTGCATTTCCATTAAAACCTCTCAGAAATAACCCTTAATTTGGTTGAAACTTATTTCTGATAACAAACCTTCCCAAAATCATACCAGATACCTGTGAAATTTATCATTGTCCTTTAAAGGATTTTATCCATGTTTATCGTCAATGAAATGGAAATAGTTGCTAGGGGGCCCTCGTTGGAATTGAATGTTAGGGGCCTCGCTGGAATTGCTCGCTAGGGCTCCATGGAAATTTGTTCCTAGGTCTGCAGTTGCATCGAACGTTAGGGGGCCCCGCTGGAATTGCTTGCTAGGGGTGGTTCAGTCACATATTGTCATAGTCTTGTGAATATACATAGCCATGGCTCATAGAAACGTATTATTTCTATTAGAACCTCTCATTAATAACGCTTAATTTGGTTTAAATTTATCCATAATAACAAACTCCCCTCTGGAACTGGTTGCTATGGGGTCCCTGTTGGAATTGCTGACCAGGGTCCCATTTAGAATTGTTTCTAGGGCACTGGTGGAGTTAAATGTTGGGGGATCCCGCTGGAATTGCTCGCAAGGGGATTGGTAAGCCACATATTGTCACATTGGCGTCAATATGCATAGTCTTGGCTCAAAGAAACGTGGCGTTTACATTAAAACCTCTCGGAAATAATTCATAATATGGCTTAATTTACTTCTAATAACAACCCTCCCCCTCTGGAATTGGTTGCTAGGACCTCCATCTTTCTTTAATTTACTCTTGTTTTTGCTTATATTTTATTCTATATCAGGTTTTTTTACCTTTTGTTTTTCCATTTGTCAAGTTTTAGCTGATTTTCTTTGATTTCATGGTTATTTTTGCTTATATTTTATCCTTTATTAGCTTTTACACGTTTTTTATAGTTTGTTGAGTTTTCACTGCTCTTTCTTTGTTTTTATAACGTTTTTCTATTCATAAAATCTGTATTTACAAAATTTTGTATACCTTAGATTTATTGATCTATGATAAAACTTCAATATACTTCACTAATGCACTTTATGCATCTTGTAGCCCATGCAAATAGGTATGCCCATTAAAGGATACCCCTAATATAAGTGTAAATTTCTATGTAGGAAAGAGGAAAAGGACAATTTTTTGATTATGTATGAAGGCTACCTTATTCTAGGCATGAACGTAATCTCGCTTTTATTTCATCTCTGATACCAATATTATTTGATAACACTCTCTAAAACGTTACTTAGCAAGCAGGTGCATGCCAAGTATAAGCAATTTCTGGTAAGCAATTTCTCCGTCTGCGTTTCAATTAAGGCAGCCATATGGGAATACACAATTCAAATAATAATTTGAGTATGCGCGAACAGTGCATTCTCCTTTTACAATAGGTTATTTCTTTGAATCTACTTCCCTAATCTCAATATTTTAAAAAGGTTTTCATAGTCCAGATGTCTAGGGCGCAGTTAAATTGGGTAGAAATGGCCCTTTCGAGCCCTAATTTGGATATAAATCTCTGGAATCTGAAGCTTTTGAGAAAAAGGGGAAAAAGTATCGAAAGAAAATATTTTAAAGTATTATGTAAGAACCCATGTGTGCATTATCATTGCGTAACACCTCACATATGCACCCTCTACAGTACAAGAGAGGATTCACTATGTAGCCTGAAGGCACAAGTAATGTTAGAATGTGTCATCCTTAACATAAGTAAACATTCCTCTTTTAACATAACAACCAAAGAAATCTTGAAAAGTCCTGAAAATCGTCTTGTTGGTGAAATTGGTTGCTAGGCCTCTCCCAATAGGATTGGATGCTAGGACCCCCTGATGGAATTAGATGCTTGGATCCCCGGTGGTTAGTTTAGGATCCTGATGAAACAGGATGCTAGGGCCCCATTGGTATTGTATTCTAGGGCCCTCGGTGACTAGGTTAGGGGCCCTGATGAAATTGGATGCTAGAGTTCCGATGAAATTAGAATTTAGAATTAGAAGCCCAATTATAATTTCTGGCTAGTGGTCCCCCGGTGGTTAGGTTAGGGACCCGATAAAATTAGATGCTAGGGCCCCGATGGATTTGGATTCTTGGGGTAGGGCCTTCACTGGAATTTGCTGTTAGGGCCCCTGATGGAATTGACTGCTAGGTCCCCTAGGGTCTCCGCTGGAAATGGTTGCTATGGCCTTCGGTGGTTAGTTTATGCCCCCCGATGAAATCGGATGCTTGGACCCTGTCAGTATTGGATGATAGGGTCCCCTGTGGTTAGGGCCCTTGATAAAATTGGATGCTAAGACCCCCGTCGGAATTGACTGCTAGGCCCCCCAATGAAATTGGATGCTAGGGGCTGTTGGAATTGCTCGCTATTATCCGGTGTCCCGAAGGTCCCCCACTAGCGGGTCCTAAAGGTTTTTTACAACCCCTTGTGGGTTTTTAAGAACAAAAACACCCTCTATTATACAACAGCCAAACCCTATTACATAAACACCCAAAGAAAATCCTGAAGTAAAGAATTCCTAGCCCTCAAATGTTTTTTAAGTAGCTAACACCTGTATCTCTTAGAAAACATTCCTGTTTGTGTAGCATGCACCTGCATCTCTTAAAAAACATTCCTTATGACGTAACATGTGCTTGCGTCTTGAAAAGTTTAAAAGTGTCTTCACTGGGATTCGAAGTTATGTATAGTGCCCATGTCGGATTTGTTGAGGCTAAACTACTAAAATTACCTGAAAGTAAACGCAATCAGAAAAGGTTAGAGTCGCAAGTAGTAATAGTCAAATTAATGAATGGTCGCAGCCGTTGTAGAATTAGCAGCAGTAGGGGGCCTGAAAGTTTCAAGTTAAACCCTTAACTGTTCTTATAGTATTACAGATGCCCCCTTTTTTATAAACCATTTGCACGTAGTGTTCTTTGCTTTAGTTAAAAATATCCTTCAGCATTCAGTAAAGTTTTACATTAGTACCCTTACTCTCTGTGACCACAACTTGGTGTTCACTGTAAAACTCACTGTACACTACAGTGAGTTGTGTTATTTTTGACCCTCTTTTGCACTTTATTCTTCCTGAAGTTGGTTATTTTTTTTGGCTTATTGTATCTGAAGTTATTTTGTGTTCCATTTTCTTTTCTTGTCGTATTTTTTTTTGTTCTTGAACTCCACATTGTTCTTTTTTGTATTTAACTTTGAAATTAACTGACCTTTCATAATTTGGGAAAATGTGCTATAAAGGCAGAAATTTAAAAATAGATCTACGCTATAAATGGGATTCAAGAAATGTGAAGTCTTCCCCAACAAAGACGAAGCCGATTTCGATCACTAGGAGACGAATTGGAATCCTTCCAGATCTGCATTTAAGTAGCCGCCCAGTTGAATATGTTAGCGAAGCAAAAATACTAGGTGTAGTGGTTGACAATAAACTTATCTTGAAACCCCATTTGATGTGTCTTAAATTAACAGTTAATGGATACTCAGTGTTATGAAGAATTCGGCCTATATGGCTAGAGGATTACCAGTAGAACTTTTGATCCAGTATTATTTTAAATATGTATTGCCTAAAATGGAGTATTGCGCAACAATTTATGGCACAGCTTGTCATTCTACCATTGAAAGATTAGATTTAATCCAAAACCCAGCCATGAGAATTGGAGCAAGAATAGCAACACCTGCTAGTTTCCTTCTATCAGAAAGTGGTCTAGTAGACCTGAAAACACGAAGAAAGATCAGATTTTTTAAATATATACAGAGGATTTGGAAAATAACCACCCAGTTTAGTCAAAAATCATCAGACTTGGTTGCCAAGCCACTGCCGACATATCTAGAATAAGGAATCAACCCAATTGTCTTGAAGCAGCATTAGAAATTTTTAGAAATTATGGAATAGATATAGTACTTTCCAAAATGTTAAGAAGGGTAAAATAGGTGTTCCTCCGCCATGAGAGGAAAACGGGATCAATCCAAATTAAAATTCATTGTGGAACAAGTTACTCCAGTGGACTTGGCATTCTGCAAGATGATTGACAAAGAGTACAAGGGTTACCTTCCACTATTTACTGGTGGATCAAAAGTAAATGAAATGAAGAATGTAGGAGTAGGATTTTGATGCCTCTTTCAAAAATATTTCCAAAAAAATTTAAATTACTTCCAGAGAGCAGTGCATTCTTGGCAGAATTTTACGCCATTAAGAAGGCGCTGGTGTTCATTGAAGAATCTGTTAAAGAGGACAAGGTGTATCATTTGCTCTAATTCATAAGTGCTATTCAAGCGGTTGTAAATGCTAATACTATGGCAAAACCAACTAGAGATGTCCTCATATGTTATATTAAACTACAAAACCTATTAAACACGAAGAAAATAGTTATTCAGTGAATTTCCGCCCACATTGGGATCACTGGAAATGAAATAGCAGATTTGAAGGCCAGTCAGCAGTTAAGTCAGGAATACTTATAACCAACATGGAGACTTCTTGCGAAGTTATGATATTTCATATGGTGATTAAAGAGATCGATCGTCAGGGTTATAAAGAGAATAGATATTTGAATGGAAATCTTTTTGTGACAACGAAAAAACGGAGGAATATTGAAACGAAGGTGTATAAAGAACTCACTAGATATGAATCAAGAAACTGTTTCGACTCCAATCGCACAATGCTGGAGTTGATTGTTACAAAGCAAGATTTTTGGGACAGAGTGAGGAATGTCCTAGGTGTGGTGCATCAGAAACTATAGAACACTTGATGATAGTGTGCCGTGATAGCGAACAAGAGAGACGTGAAATAACCGAATTTTTAAGACAGAAGAAAGTGCAGTCGAGCTTATATATGTTACTAGGAGGATTTAATAGTGAAAAAGAAAATTGTAAGACAGTTTCTGACAAGAATTGGAAGATTAAAGGACATTTTAATTAAAGTTTCAGGAAAATAAATTTCCTCTTACTCAAAGAGCATGGGAAACTATATGAGTGGAAACTTCGGCGATTTAACATAGAAAAATAGGAGTTGAAAACTATTAGCGCCAGACGCAGCGTAGTGGCCGGCGAAATCATTAAAATGTCTTTAAATAAGTAGAAAAAATTCAAGGCGAACTGGATAGTTGGAAAAGGCCTAACCAAATAGAATTGAAAACTCACAGTTTACCATGCTCTTTGGACCTGATCTGTATATATATATATATGACTCAAAGGTGAAGTCTCAGTGTAAGTCTTAAAAATCAAGCATTTGGCTGTTTAGGTTAGGCTAACCTACTGTTTGAAAGATATATATAAGGCCTAGCCTATTTGTCTATGATGGCAAAGGGTTATGCCTAATTGCCCTTTTAAAATAATTAGGCATAGTACATATTTCTAGGCCTGACTATTAGTACACCTAGGTTTGATGAGGGCAAATCATGGCTAATTAATTTGGCTTAATGCAAATTTTGCTAGATGCCAGATGGTGTTGGTGATTTTTTCACACTAGCACCAGTTTCCACTCTTATGAGTTACCTTGGTAAAATTCTAGCTTAGTCTATCTTGGCTAGTTTAGTCTATCTTTTGGCTATCTTGGAAAGGGGTTAGGTTAGGAAAATGAAACTTTTAGGGATGGGTCTACAGGCTAGAGTATATCCCAGGAAGGTATTTTAAAGTAGCCTATCGACCTCAACTCCTTCTCCCTCTAGAGGGCCCTGAAATTTGCCTACATGACAGTTCTATACTTGTGACAGAGTCGCTAAACTAGAATTTTACTGTTACCAATACTCTTTGCTCCTATGGTTGAATAAGAAGTGAGGATCAACTTACCATAAAAGATCCCCTAGGCTGAACAGCAAGAGGGAAGTCAATGTTGCTGTTGATAGTTTTTTTCAAGGATAATTTTCATTTTGAGAACAATAGGGTATGCATTTTTAGATCACAAAGATAAACACAGAGCCAAAAGACAACTTCATCCAGGTTAAGAAACTGGTAATTTATGACAGTTCATATAACTGACTTACCAGTAAAGTTTCACTTTTATAAGTTCAAATTGCAATTTTTTTCACCAGGCAGTTTTTTTTTCAAATAGAACCTTTTAATTTTTGGTTACTATGGGCTGTGGTTTGCTCTTTACTAGGTTGCAGTTACCACTGTAACCATGATATTCTTATTTTTATTGTAGGTTTTGGGTGTGTTATCTATTGGGAGTAGCCTACTTTATGACATCCCCAATAGCTCCCACTAGAATCTGCAGGTTCAAACCTTTTCAAAACATATGATGTGCTGTTTTATGTAAATTTTCATATTAAAAAAGTTAACAGTTAAAAATCTACAATATATTCCCTGTACCCCATCTGCTTCATGTGTCACCTTTTTGGAATATATTTACTATCTGAGATAACCAGAGACTGTAATCTTTTCTATTTGTGTTTGCCAAGCTCTCACTTGAAATACCTCTTTGGGCTAGAAACTGACACCTATTTTTTTTTTTTTTTTTTTTTATTTATTTATTTTTTTTTTTTTTTTTTTGCTTAGTGTCATAGATCATATCAAAGCCATCACAGAACAGAGCTGATTGAACAAAAACAGAACATGCTGGCTGAATAAAAACAGTGTTGGGTCCATTTTTAGGTTATGTGAATAAATTAAACCAATTTTTCTTTTAGTTTCATTTGCCCTTTTTCACATGCTCAGGAAGTAAATAGCCATTCAGATACTAAGCAAATTTATATGTTTTTCCTTTTTGTATCAAATTTAAAGAATGTTTTCTTACTGATTGTTTTTATTAATAGGGTCTTATCTCTATCTGCATTTTCTGTAAATATGAGATAATTCTAAGCAAAATATATATGGGATACTAAAAGGTGTCACAAACTGAGAAGCCAATTTTCTAAGAATTATGTTTTTATGTATGTCTATTTTGCCCTACATGTCCTGTAAATTACAAACTTATGCAAGATATATGCAATTTATTGGGCATCACAAACAAAGAAAGTTCCAATTAGTTTCAGATTTGTTTTATGTATAGGGGTTCACCTCACTAACAAATTGTGATTGTGATTTTGGGTGGTTTTTGAGGAGAGGTGAAACATAAGGCTTGTTCTTCACCTTCCTTAATTAATTAGTCATTTGCTTGAAACAATTAAAAGTATCTCAATGCATGGAACTTGGGTCAAGAACAGTTGAGACAATTTTTCTCAACATTTATTGTGCACAAAGGTCCCTCTCACCTAATAGTTCATTAATATCTTGTGTTTTTTATGTTTGATTGGAGATGTAATATTCCTCTCACATTTCTTGTATTTAAAATATTCAAAAGAAATATCTCAAAGTTGTTTCCAGTAATATGGGGAAAGGGCTAGGTAGCATAAGAGAGAACTGAAGAATGATTGGTTACCCTTCTGTCACTTTAGGCCCTTAAATCACAATATAAGCTTTAATTTCTAATCAATTGATAATTATTGTCTTTTCAGGCCTATTTTTGTTTTTTGAATTTGTTCTTTTAGGGCTAAGGGCCAGTTATTTTAGCTTTTGAATTAGAAAGAGAAAAGTAGTTTTTGGTCTGTCTAGTTTGTCTAGTCCCTTCTCTAGCCTACATTAAAATGTTTAATGTTGCCAACTAATTAGTCTCAGAGACTATTGAGCTATTCACACACCTGACATAAAGCAAACCCCTTTTTCATTGTAAAATCAGTCTAGAGATAATTAACAGTTTTTTTTTTCATTTGTATTCCCTAGAATATATATATTTAAGGTGTCTATAGAGATATATTTTTTGAATTGTCTGAAAATTTTGAATAAAATGACTATCTCCAAATTTTTGATCTGAAGTCTTTGGAGGTGAGGGTTTACAAGGAATTAGGCTAGCAAAAAAGACAAAGAGAGAGGAGACTAGTTTCCTTCCTGTTGTTTTTTAAACCTTGAAATGAGTCACTAGAATTTACAGTTTTTCTATCAAGTAACCAATTTCAGAAACTTCCCCATGACCAGAAAGTTTCTAAAACAACTCTTGCACACAAAGAGGCAAAACTTAAAAGTAAAAAGAGGTAAAGCTAAAGGTAAAAAAAGAGTTAAAGGTAAAAAGAGTTTAGGTAAAAAGAGCTAGAGGTAAAAACTTAAAAGCTGGATTAGAAACACTTGGTTATATGGCGTTCAATTTTTCCAGAGATGCAATTCTAAACTCACACTCAAACTATTTTATTTGAGAATTATTATTTAATATTTATTATTTGAGAATTATTTTGAATTTATCTCTTTTTTGGCCATTGTTTTCTCTATACAGTTTTTTCTCTATACAGATTTTTTTCAATTGGTCTATTCATGTGTTAGACTATATTATTTAATAATTATTAAATGAGAATTCTGTATTCAGATTCTACTTGCCCTAGGCTGATTGTCTTCTAACACCCTACTATCTCCCATTTGCTTCTTTTGTCCTAGTTGTTTCCCCCTTTTAAATTATTCATATCTCTTTCCTTGTTTTCCTCCCTTTTTGCATTTTTAAAGGCCTATAAAATTTCTTGATTATGTTATTTGTTAAATTATTTTTAATGTTTTGATGTGTTATAGCTTGGGAATTTATCTCTCTTTTTTGGCCTTTTCTCTATACAATTGACATTTTATGGATTTTTTTTTTCAGTTGGCCTATTCATGTTTTAAGTATCCCTTTATTCAATTTCACATGAATTCTTGCTTGGAATTATTGTGTTTTCAATGTCAATCAATATCTTTTCTGCCCAAAAAAACACACAAAGGCTCAATATGAAGCAGATGAGAAGACAAAAAAAAGAAAAAAAGAAGACACTCACAAAGAAATTTATAGACAAAAAGAGAGAGAGTCTAGAAGAATAGCGACCATGACGCTCCTCAGCCATGGTTAGTGGCTTAGTTAACCCATAGGCTGACACTAGTCTTGTTTCTATCCCATAGGGGTATACATAAGAGAAATTTTGTAAAACAAAAATATAGAGATCTAATAGTCTTTTTATTAGTAGCTGTAAACACATTCCAAAATGGAGTCAATGCAAGGACATGAGGCATCGCAAAAGCGTTGTTCACACTGACAAGAATATGCCTGCTGTAACTAGCTTTACAGCAAACTATCACACCAAACGCTTTTCTAAGTTGCTCACTTAGATGAGAGATAAGAAGAGCCCTTGTCGTTTTTACAGTATCCTCTATCGGGAGACTGTCCCAATATCCCCTATTGGGAGACCGAGATACTTAATACAAGCATATAACTGAACAATCTGATTTTCTAACTGAACGCATCCAACAACACCGACAGATTTGCTGAAAGCAAGAATCTCGCTTTTTGAAGCATTAAAATTGAGACGAATTTCAGCATGTTTCTACTAAGCACAGAAAAATTTTCCTTCACAAACAATACAATTCTACTTAAACTCAGTAGGTCGTCAGTGCAATTGAGTGGCGTAATCTATTCTGTTTGAATTTAATAGCCAGTTTTACTTTCATTTTCTTCTTATGTGTGTTTTTCTTTACTCTTAGATTTGAATTTCACGCATCACGGCTTGTAACAGACTGCATTTTTAATATCTCTTCTTTGAATTTGCTCAAGAGATTTGGTAAAAATAAATAAATAATGGAAACTAGGCCTATCTGAATTTTATGCTATTACTTGATCCGCCTGTGAAGAATTTTTTGGTTCTACTTCTCATTCCCCCCCCCTTACAATCCAAATTGTTATTTATTCCTATTTTAAGACACATACAAGGAAGAGAGAAAATTAGGAGCATAAGAATGCAATCCAATAAGCTTAAAAAGTTTTTCGGCCCATCAGCCATTGGGATCTTTTTAATTCGAAATTACTCCCACTACATGCCTTTACCAATGGAAACAATATACATAATAGTTGACCCAAATCCAATAAAAGCCGGTGAAATCACTGTACTTTTTTTTTAAGCACTATGCAATGTTACTTAGTAAGTAAAACTTGAAGTTGAGCGTTTTAGATGGTGAAAAATGTTTTAAACTAAGTGCTTTTTACTGGTATAAGATCACTTCAAAAATTGTCGTTTCCCTTCTGACTTTTTCATTTGTAAGCTGTAAGATTTTCTTAAAGATACTGCACCAAGCCGCCTGAGGCCAATACAGCTGCGCATGCACCTCCATCCCAGTCTATTCAAAGCCTTCCTTTTTACACCTTCCCAGGAAGTTCCCACTTCCTTTAAATCTAACTGCGGATGACCTGGTTTCCGCTCAGCCCTAGACGGTTGGCCGAAAACTATGGTAATATCTCAAAATATTTTTACCATAATACTATTTTTATTATGATAGATTTTTTTACTAAAATAAAAAAAATATGCTATTATGATGGAAATGTTTTTTTTTTGTCAGGAAAAATGATAACATCAATAAACTGATCTTGAAAAGTTTGGAATCTGTTTGTCCACGCTTTTTATGCTTATATTTTCTAGGTTTGCGTACTTTGGTCGTTTTGGAAGTCGTGATGTTGAAACTCCTTAATTAATCTGATTCTGAATATTTGAACTTCTTGGAGGAGTCAATAGAAGTTGACTGTTTGTTTTACTCATTTGGTGAAACATGGATATTCCCAGCATCTTTGGGATTCGTGCTTTTAAACAAGGTTATTTGTTTTAATCTAAATTAAGACATTGTAAGATTAGTACTGTTGAACAAAGTTATTTGCTTATAACCTTGTTCAAGGTTGAACAAGGTTAAGACCAGGATATAATTTTCAATTAGAACAACACTTATTATGTGATATATGTTTTTATTTCTCATATTTTAGAAGAGATCGCCATCACAACAAAAATTACTAAGTGAAAACAAATGATTGTGGATTGGCAGTTTAATATGTATACTGATAAACATTCCTAAAGTCTTGGTAATTTTGTGCTTATAAAAATTACCAAAGAAAAAAAAATGTAAGATTAATTTGTTTTAGGAAACTACAAATTATGTTGTGGGCTTTAGTAGACGCTGCAAGAGGCCGCCCAGTTCTTTTTAGTTTCCACTTGTTTTGAGATTGACTTGGTTATTTTTTGTGATTTCGGTTTCTTTTATTTATTATTGGTAATTTATGGTAGTTTTATGTTTGAACAATTGCTTGACTTTATTAACTTTTTCTTTGATTTAAAGTAGGCCTCTACTTTTCTTTGAAAAACTTCTTTTGTGGTGAAAGCTGTTTAAAAAATTAATTTCTGTTTGTTTGTAATTGGCATAGTTTTTTTCATTGGTTAAGAAAAAATATCAAATATTTTTGGTTTTCTCCATGAGATTTCAGATTTTACCTTACCATTTATATGTTGGACTAAATTATATAACGATTTATAATAGTTGTATAGTAATGCTCTGGCTTTATGGATATAGAGGAAATGCTCAAATATATGGGAGAAAAATCTGCATGATCTTGAGAGCTCTGAAGGTTTGATCCTGGGGGAAATTTTAATCCCCAGTGTGTTATAGCTTTGAGTATTGACAAATGCTAATCACCTATCCCTCACTTACTCTGAACATTTCAACTCAATTCCCTGAAGCTTTCCTAAGATATGTCAGATACACATTTTTGATTACCTTGGACGCACTTAAACTTTTGGTTTAATTCAGTAGTAGTATTAGTAGTAGTAGTTGCAGTAACAGTATTAGTAGTTGTATTATCAGTAATAGCAGTAGTAGCTGTCGCCTGTATTTACAATGTAGTTCAAAGTAGTCGAAACCAAAGTGACTAATAGTTTTAGTCACAGTCACGAGTTTTTGCAGCCATAATTAGTTGCAAACAAAGCAAAAGTCAGTCAAAAGTCAGTCAACAGACAGCAAAAGTAGTTGCAGTAGTAGTAGTGATAGTAGGCGAGTAAACTCAAACTAAAAGTAAACTTTTAAGCTCAAGCATACTTTAATTAAAATCAACTTGGTGGAAGTGATGAAAGACTTGAGAGCCATGGCTAATTGGAGAAAAGCCAAGACAGATAGTATCAGTGATAGGCAAAGCTGGCATAAACTTTTTTCAGAATTAAGTAAAAAAAAAACTTTCCGAAAAAGAAGTTTTTCAAATAAAGTAAAGGTCATTTTAAACTTAAGATCAGCAGATACAAATACCTGTTCAAATTAAGCATTACTCGCTTTAAGATTTATTTATTCATTTATATTATTATTTGTTGTATGTTTTTTTGCTATGATTTGTTGATTTGATATCTGTCGTTTTGGGTAGTGCTTCAATAATTTGTTATAATTTGTTCAACCGTATAGAACAAAATATACGGTTCACATAGTAAATTGAATAAAATAATATCCCGTCATGACTTATTGTCCGTCATTTTGAATTAAATCAACTTGTCGGTAGCGATGAAAGACTTGAGAGCCAAGGCTTATTGGAGTAAAGCCAAGACAGATAGTCTCAGTGAGAGGCAAGGCTGGCATAAACCATTCTAAGAATTGTTTAAAAATTATGTCATCTTGCTTGTTGGTAAATAGTCTGTCATCCATCCTTCAGCAGAACTAAGTTTAGATAGGTATAGAGTAAGGGTAATTCAAGTGAGCTTTGCCTACTGGAGAAGCCCGCTGGAGTTACAGTGGCGATAACTAAGATTTTTGGGTTGACGGGCAATGTTCACTGGACTTGTATGTAAAACGGGGACTGAACTCGCCTGGAATCAGAGGTGGACGAGCAACTTGAGCCTAATAGGCCTGCCGTCTGGAGTCTCGGATTGGCAACCAAGTTTTAGGATTGAAATATGACCGTCAAATCCCGGGGACTCACAAAAGAACAGGGCAATCTATATTTTCCATACTGTTTGGGTTTAACGCGGGTAGGTAACACTGGAAGGTCCAGTTTAATAACTTTAGCTGTTCCTGTGATATTGGCGATACGAAATTCCTGATATATTGTTGACATCCCCTTTTAGCATCCAGACTAAACTAAAAATCCCACTCAACATGCCCCGAAGGCTTCAATTTGATACCTTTGTCTTTTTCTAAAATACCAGAAATACACCATTGTGAGAGATTTGGATTCACATCGTGTATCATGATCTAGTTCATAATTTTGTTTTAAGTTGGAACAACTTAATACTCTTAGTTGTTACTTGGATATTAAATATACACTTCTATGACAATAAACTGTTCTATGACAATAAACTCCCATAAAACAAACTGTTATACCCTATTCTGTTCCTAAGATATGGTATCTTTGCTATTTTAATATCCTGGATCCACTTAAAAGTGTCTCTCCCTAAACATTCCCTGGATGCACAGAGTGTGTTTTGATTTAGTTGAAACTTCCCCAACACATTCCCTGACGGAAAGTTGCAAGGATATCATCTTTTTTCTAGAAAACGAAGCCTTTCTCTCTGTCTTCCTCTTTCTCCCTTTCCCCCTCTCTTTCTCTCTCTCTCCCTGTCTTTGTCTCTCTGCCCTTTGACTAAAAATTTTTTAAAGTAAAGCCTATAAAATTTGCTAAAGTAAGTACGATTCTCAGATTTTCGGAACTTGTTTAAAGTTTTTTTTCTGTGCTTATTTTTATCCTTTTCTCCTTTTGTTTCCTTTGCTATTGACATGAGCTAAGTTTTGCCTTACCTATAGTTATTTACTATAAGTTGTGTAACTATGAATTGATAAAAATAAATACAGGCAGTCAATCTTTGTACTGATCTTGCAAAACTTTAGTGGTCTTCAAATTATTTTTTTGAACCTCTTTACTCATCAGTGAATCACTGTCGTGAGATTTCTTAGTTAATTTTAATTTGAACCTTCTTTAGAAATTGAAGACTCACAACCAAATGATGATAAAATCCTGTTTGAGTCAACTAATCGAATTTTATTACCAAAAGAGGAAGGTAATCTTTTGATTTTTTATCAAGATGTATCTGCCGAGCGTGAACCTGATTGCAACCTTCTGAAACTGGAACCAAACACTAATAGAAATATTGGTATGCTCTTTGATATATTTTTGTGTATTTGGGTACCAAAATTATTGCATTGAGGAATATTGTATTTCTAACCCCTTTTGATAATACGGTAGATAATATTTCTATTGTGGATTGCTTAAAAAGTTTAGTTCTGAGTTCTCTGGTTTAGTATTTGCAGAATTAGTTTTGTTTCGCAAGGGGGCTTGGAGACTGGAATGATTAGAATATAATAATTTCATCAACTCGTAGAGTTATATTATTATATGTTAAAAATTATATGATTTTATCCAGTGTGAAACAACAATTTTTTTTACCCATACTAGATCCTTCAAGAAAAAAGTGTGCCGGGGAATGGCCCTCTTTGATTCGCTTTTTTTCTGATATGGACATCGGGAAAGGGGTGGGCTTTTATTAAATTTACTCCAAGCGCAACCAGCCTTATGAAAAGCTCTGCCGATGTAGCAGACGTTCTTGTGAAGGTGTTCTCTTTTTCAGTCAAATTGAGAATGATGAACCCTTGAAAGTTTCAGATTCTCCTCGTTCATCCCTCAGGAGTTTGGACACTCCTGAGGGCGGTTCTTCCAACTCGTTTCAGACTCGGGTTGGCTTTTCCACGTTAAAAGAAGAAGCTATGCTTTCAAACAGAAAGAATGCAAAAGCCTTTTCAACAAGTTAATTTTGTATTAGACTTTTTTTTTTTTTTTTTTTTTTTTTATCAAATCAAGCATTAACTGGCGTTTCGAAACCGTTAATCTTAGTGCCTATATGAAACATGGTGAGATTATTCCTTTCATTGGGAACAACTGCCTTACTGTTTTTATATATAAAAAATAGTTTATGTCTTTTATTTGCAGATTGTGCTTAATAGAATTTTTATTAAAAAAAAAAAAAAATCATAATCTTTTATCTAATCATAAATGATTAGACTCGCTAGAGAAAATTGAACAAAATTATGTTTATTTTCATATAAAGTCAGTAAATAGTCAGCTGATTATTGCAAGTCAGCAAATTCCTCGTTTAAAAATTGTAATGTTAATGTAAATGCGAAAAAAATGGAGCCATCTCAAAAATTCTCCAATTTCAGGATTTTGATACAACATCCTTAAGGCATGTAGACTTTTTCTGCAAAAATTATTGTTTTTTTGTTTTTGTTTTTTTTTCATCCGATTTTTTTTTAATAGTAGTGAGAATCTAATAGATTTAAAACTAAAGAAAAAAGTTACTTTTTTATCCTAACTAAATTTACTTAGTATTTGAACAAATTTATCATTCAACCCTCCGTTTTTGCTGATTTCAACTTGATGTGTTTTGTATGTGGACCAATGGTCAAAGTAGGCTGCAATAGCTTGAAGTCTTTTCACGTCCAATTTAAACTAATTTCTATTCTAATGAAGCCTAATTTCGTCTAATTTAAACTCTTCTCCAAAGTTTTAAAAATACGCTATACAATCGGTCAGATTGGACCATATTAATGGCGCTGCCCGCCATCGTTAGAAATCTCCCATTATCTATAGATATTAATTTTATGATTAAGGCATATCTATGTTCTAGTTGCCAAGTCAAAACTGTAGACTTTGTTGCAGTATTGTCAGGTCTTTTTAAATTATAAAAAGTGATTCTGATGGAAGTAAGGTGCAAAGGTAAAAGTTAGACAGGGAATAATTATTGCTTTTCAATTAGTGCAGTTAATGATCTGCTAATAGTTTACTTTACTACTACTAACAACTCACCGCAGCACCAAGCCGCCTGAGGCCAACACAGCTATGCACATTCCTCTTCCATCCCAATCTGCTCAAAGCCTCCCTGTTTACATCCTCCCAAAAAAGTTCCAATTTCCTTCAAATCCTTCTTTATGACATCCTCCCACCCTAACCGCGGACGCCCTGATTTCCGTTTAGCAATAGATAGTTCACCGAAAAGGACAATTTTTGGCGATCTATCATCCTTTCTCCCCAGAATGTGCCCTAGGCATCTTAACCTTTCTCAAATTATAGCCTTAGAAAGTGCGATTGAACCACACTTTTCATACAGCCTACTGTTTGAAATACGGTCAGTCAGCCGGGTACCCAGAACAATACGTAGGCAATTTCTCTGGAAAACATCCAGCAAATCTTCAATTGCTTTTCGGAGCGCCCATGCTTCAGAGCCATACTTGACAATACTGTCATCATTGTAGCTCCTAATATTCTAATCTTGGTTTGCACACTTATCTTCTTATTCTTCCAATTTTTTTTAACTGTGAAAAAACACCCTTAGCCTTGGCTATTCTACTTTTAACATCTTCCCTGGTCCCACCGTTTTTACTAATAATGCTACCAAGGTAAGTGAAGCTGTTCACCTGATTAATCATTTCGTTGTCCAACGCCACTTTTTCATTTCACTTTTTCCTAGCCTTAGTGACTTCTTCTTCTTAGCATTTATTTTCAAACTTATTCTAGCACCTTGAACTTGCAAATAGCCCAGAAGTAATTTGCCCGAAAGTAATGAGGAAATGTGCAGTTTAAACTGAAAATAATATATGCGTTGCAGTGTGTGCTCCATATATTTACTAGTAAATTGCAAACTAAGGTAATCAAGAAACGCATGTTTTTTTTCCCCATATTTGAAGGATTCTTAAATTGGTAGGGAGGATATCTTGGGGAAAATTAAAATAGCAGAAATATATTGAAATATCCCGGAAAAATTCAAGTTCTAATCTGTGGGTTTTTTTAGGGGGGGGGGTATATATGCATTTGCTTTATGCGTTTTTGCCATGTTTTTACGAGTTGGACAAACATTTTATTTTTGGGGGGACATATTTCAATCCCCTAACATCCCCCCTGGATACGGTTTAGATGATATCAGTGCTTATTATCCAATTTTTATACTATGATAAATCAAGCAAGCTCAGTTTTTCCTTAAGGGCTAATTAACTGAAAGGGATAAAACTATTCTTCTTGCGGTTAAAGGTGAAGTTTTAAGTGTCCTACAGGGTATTTCAACAATAGGGATTTTAATTTCGATCGGATGTAAATTTTATGTTTTTTGTTCTGATATTAATTTGATGTCGGGACAAAATTCTATAAAACTTGTTTCAGCTTAAAAATCACTATACAACTAAAGATCACATAATTTTATTAAAAAAATGCCCCAAATTGAAAGAATGATTTGGCTGAATTTTTGAATTTTGGCTGAATGATTTGAATTTTGAATTTTTGAATTTTGAATTTTGGCTGAATGATTTGGCTGAATTCAGCCAATGATTTGGCTGAATTTTTGGTACGACATAGCTTGTTATCTCTTGTCTAGGAATGCCCGATTTTTAAAATAAAAGCAAGTTTGAACTAAATAATGCAACAGTTTAAGGGAAAATTCTAAGTATTTATTGTCCTTACTAATAATTGTATTTACAATTGTACTCAATTGCTTTTTTGTGCTTGATTTTCATTTTATAGAAGGTGAAGATGCATCCTCAAATAATAGTAAAGACGTTATTGGAAGCACTCATCCACACAGACGTTTGGAAGCTCACATATTATCAATGGAACATGAACCTAGTCTTTTGGCTGATTTTCCTGGCACATCTTCAGAATGTAAACCTAATTCTGGCCATCTTAAATCACAGTTTAATATTGCCAAGGACAAAGGTATGAAAATATAACCTGCGCTTCTTCTGTGCTCTTGTATATCCAAAATTAAAATGTGTATCTTTTGCTTCGCTTGAAGTCGTGGCGGGTTGTTGAAAATATATTTTTGGTGCCTCAAATTTTACTGGATGAATTTAAAATTATTTAATTAAGGTCTTGTGTGGGTTATATTATAAGGACCTAATATTTTGCATACAAATACAACGTAGAGACAATAGGGAAAATTTCAAGACAGTGGAAATTATTTCTGTAGATATTTCGGCCCTATGTCCAAGGGCCGTCTTCAGCACAATACAAGAATAAGAGAGAAACTATATATATATATAAAAGAACTTACATCAAAATTGAGTCCTGGTTGAACTTCGTTGAAGTAAGGATGCTAGGGCTATTTTTTAAAAAAAGTTTTAAAAAGTGTTTTTAATTATTTAGTTCTATCACAATTTGATGTAAGTTCTTTTATATATATATATAGTTTCTCTCTTATTCTTGTATTGTGCTGAAGACGGCCCTTGGACATAGGGCCGAAATATCTACAGAAATAATTTCCACTGTCTTGAAATTTTCCCTATTGTCTACGTTGTATTTGTTTGTTATGGAAAGGCAGTGTGGTCTTCGTCGCTATTTTTAATATTTTGCATCCCAGCTAAATTCCTAAAAAAAACAAAAAACAAGAAACTCAAAATTATTTGGAACTCTTTTTACGGTACTTTGTATCTACCAAGTGACATATAGCGATCGCAAATTCTGTCGGTCAGTCTGTCTGTTCCGGTTTTGATACTTTAGGCACTTCCATGTAAACTAGGACGATGAAATTTGGCAGGTGTATCAGGAACCAAATCAGATTAAATTATAAATTTTTTTTTCCCGATTCGACCATCTGGGGGTGGGGGGTGGGGTGGAGGGACAGTTAAATCGGAAAATTAGAAAAAAGAGGTATTTTTGATTTACGAAGAGGTGATCGGATCTGAATGTAATTTGATGTTTGGAACAATATCGTGTCTCAGAGCTCTTATTTTAAATCCCGACCGGATCAGGTGACATTGCGGGGAATTCGGGGGGGGGGGGGGACCTAAAATCTTGGAAAACGCTTAGAGTGGAGGGATCGGGATGAAACTTGGTGGTAAAACTAATCACAAGTCCTAGGAACGTGATTGCAATAATCGGAAGGGATCCGCTCTCTTTGGAGTAGTTTGGGAGGGGGGGGGGGGTAATTCTGAAAAATTAGAAAACATGAAGTATTTTTAACTTACGAAGGAGAGATCGGATCTTAATTAAATTTGATGTTTGGAAGGATATCGTGCCTCACAGCTCTTATTTTAAACCCTGACCGGATCCGGTGACATTGGCGGGAGTTGAGGGGGGGGGGGAACCTAAAATCTTGGAAAACGCTTAGAGTGGATAGATCGGGATGAAACCTGATGGGAAGCATAAGCACAAGTTCTAGATACGTGATTGACATAACCGGAACGAATTTGCTCTCTTTGGGGAAATTGTGGAGGGGGGGGGGGAAGGATTAATTCTAAAAAATTAGAAAAAATTAGGTATTTTTAACTTACGAAGGAGTGATCGGATCCTAATGAAATTTCATATTTGGAAGGACCTCGTAACTCAGATCTCTTATTTTAAATCCCGACCGGATCTAGTGTCATTGGGGGGGGGGAATCTTGGAAAACGCTTAAAGCGGAGAGATCAGGATGAAACTTGGTGGGAAGAATAGGCACAAGTCCAAGATCTGTGAGAAATAACCAGACCGGATCCGCTCTTTTTGGTGGAGTTGGGAGGGGGGGGGGGAAGGAATTCGGAAAAATTAAAAAAATGAGATATTTGTAACTTACGGACGGGTTATCAGGTCTTAATGAAATTTGATATTTAGAAGGATCTTGTGCTTTAGAACATTGTGGAGAGCTGGAGAGGGAAACCGGAAATCTTGGAAAACGCTTAGAGTGGAGAGGTCGAGATGAAACTTGATGGGAAAAATAAACACAAGCTATAGATAAGTGATTCACATAATTGGAACGGATCCATTCTCTTTAGGGGAGCTGGGGGTTGTTTATTTGGAAAAATTAGAAAACTTGAGGTATTTTAACTTAAGAACGGGTGACCAAATCTTAATGAAATTTGATGTTTAGAAGGAACTCATGTCTCAGAGCTCCTACTTCAAATCCCGAACAGATCTGTTGAAATTGGAGGGAGTTGGAGGGGGAAACCGGCACTCTTGGAAAACGCTTATAAATGTCTTAGATACGTGACTGACGTAACTGGACTGGATCCGCTCTCTTTGGGCAAGATAGGGGGTTGGGTTCAGTGCTTTGGCGAGTTTGGTGCTTCTGGGCGTGCTAGGACGATGAAAATTGGTAGGCATGTCAGGGAGCTGCACAAATTGACTTGATAAAGTCATTTTCCCCGATTCGACCATCTGGGGTTTTAAGGGAGAGGAAAAATTAGAAAAATTGAGGTATTTTTAACTTACGATTGGGTGATTCGATCTTTTGCAGAATTTTGCCAGAGCTCATACCATATGAGCTCTTGGCTCTTCCGACCTCGTCACAAGTGCCATATGAGCTCTTAGCTCTTGTTTAGAGGGAAATTCTTTATAAGTCATCTTGTTTTTATGTTATAATATATTCCTCTTCTTCATGTGCAAAATGTGCAAAAATATTAAGAATATTACAGCACACGAGTGCTATATCCACAAGTAATGTCAATAATAAAATAAAATGCCTTTTTTTTATCAGGAAAACTCCAAAGTCAGGCCATTCTTTTTGAAAGTGCGTTTTTTTCTCCTTCGTTTTAATGCAAAGCTTACGCTGGGGTACTACGTGGTGTGGAATAACTTTAAAATCAAATAAGAATTGGGTTGCTTCGTCAAACTGAAAGTAAAGTAACTGTATTAGGTCAAAAGTGTTCTGAATTGAGTTCTAAATGCCAAACGCCTAAAAACGTAAGACTTAGTTATCTATTTTGAGTGAATTTTACCTTATTATAGTTCTCCCTGTTGCAGGAAATCGAAGAACTCGCACTGGAATAAAACCTTTTCATTGTGATATATGCAAGAAACTTTTTACTACAAATTCCAGTTTACGGCTTCATCAAAGAACTCATACTGGAGAAAAACCTTTCAAATGTGACGTATGTGAGAAACCATTCCGCCAAAAAGGCCATCTGTCTGATCATCAAAGATCTCATACTGGCGAAAAACCTTTCATATGCGACATATGCGAAAAACCATTTTTCAAAAAAGTTCATCTGCTTGATCATCAAAGGACGCATACTGGAGAAAAACCTTTTGAATGCGCCGCATGCGAAAAAAAATTCTACAGAAAGTCCCACCTATCTGATCACCAAATGACTCATAGCGGAAAAAAGCCTTTCCAATGTGATATATGCAAAAAATCGTATACCAAAAATTCAAGTTTGCATCTTCATCAAAGATCTCATACTGGAGAAAAAAATTTCAAATGTTGTGTATGTGAGAAATTTTTCTCAACAAATGCACTTTTATCTCGTCATCAAATAGTTCATAGTAAGGAAAAACCTTTCAAATGTGACGTATGCAAGAAAAGGTTCCGCCAAAAATCTTATCTCTCTTATCATAAAAGAACTCATATATGAGAAAAAAAAACTTTTGAATGTTACGTATAAGATGTTTCACTATAATTCTCCTATCCATCTCTTCATCAAAGAGCTGATCCTGGAGAAAAATCAGTCCATTGTACCGCATTCAACAAATTGCTTACTACAAGTTCTAGTCATCTTTTTGTCTACGTACTTATACTTGAGAAAAATCTGTCTAATTGGATCTATACAAGAAATGTTCTCCCGAAAATCTAGTCTAGGATCTGGTCGTAGGACTCATACTGAAGAAAAACGTTTCAAATGTGATATATGTTAGAAATTCTTTAATAGAAAATAATATATAATAATAGTAATATATAATATATAAATACTAGAAAATCCCCTTTTGTGTATGGCAGTGTGTAATATACTTATGCAAATTATCATGTCAATGTTATCAATGCTTAAGGAAAATATTTTTGGTTCTGTAATTTCTGTTTTTACCGAAAATTTTGTCTTCAGTGTATTTAATAGCTTTTTTAATGTCAGCAATGCCCAAATCTATTTTTCAGTAACTTTGTTTGATATTTTCATTAACGAAAACCACCCCAGCCTAATTTACAATATACATACCCCGTCAACCCCTCCCCTACCAAACATACACACATTTTTCTAAATTGGAAAATGTGCAGCCTTAGACCAGGTTCACATATTTGACCCCCCAACAAATGAATATCAGAAAGTACATTCTTTGGTATATTCATTCAACAGTAACTTTTTTGGTATTTTCATTGACAAAAACCATCCCAGCCTAATTTACAATATACATACCCCGTCACCCCCTCCCCTACCACACATACACACATTTTTCTAAACTGGTTCTACTGAACAATGTTAAGGTAATCCTAATTAACAGAATTGTTGATGCAATTCCCGAGTGTCACATTTCTTTTCCATTACTATTCTAGAGCCTGAGGGATTACAAGGATTCTGTTTTGGCATGTTTATATCTTGCATTGAGAAGTAGACACTTATGAAGAAATGTTTTTCGTAATTTCAATAAATAGTTGTAAAGTAAATATTTTAAACAATAGCTAAGATTTTCAGTTGGAGTGTGGATCCTTCTAATATTAGAAAGGAACAATCACAACTTTCATGGGGTTGTTTCTGATATTTATTTTTTAAGTGTTTCTATTTGTCTTTATTTTATAATTTTCTTTTTAAATTGACGTGAAATTATTTTATACGGTATTTTATATTATCTGATTGATGAGAATTTCTAATTATTTGTAAGATCTGTTTTAGTGCATTGCATATTTGCTTTATTCTGATTAGTTCTGTTGCCAGTCGTAGATTTATTTAGCTTGATACTTTGATTCTTTCCTGAGAAAACCCATTTATCAAGATTTTGTATAATCATAATATATTCCTTAATAATTATTTGTTCAATTAATAAGAAGTGGGTAACTTCGAAGACCACAATGCCTTTCCATGACGAAAATATTGTTGTTCAAAACAGGGAGTAAATCTTTTAATCGACAGTGAAACAAACATAAAATTTTAACTGAATATTTCGGACGCATGTACAATGTCCTGCATCTGCAGTAAAACTCAGTTTTACTGAGTTTAAATGCGTCCGTAATATTCAGTTAAAATTTCATATTTGTTTCACTGTCGATTAAAAGCTTTCACTGCTAAGGTTAAAAAAGTTTCGGAAAAGTAACCGAAACTCTAAAAAAAGGAATTTCGGTACCAGTAGATCCATCAAAAATCGGACTTCTATGCTGATTTCAAATATATAAATTTCATCAAGTTTAATTTTTCCCACCATTAGTCACGAGTCTGAGAAAATTTGCCCTTTTTTAGAAAAAACGGTATTTTTTTTTTAGAAACACCATTGGATTCAGTGTATCAGAAAACCTCACTGTAGAGAGTTTAAGCTCCTCTTCTTCTTTTTATGTTTATGAGGTTTGTGGGTCAGTAGGATGTCCGTTCACCTCTTAGACATTACAGACTAGTCTAGTCAAGACTAGTCTAGTCAAGCGCTTAAGCCTGCTTAGAACCACACAGCAAGAATTCCCAGAGACCTAAGGTATGAATTGAAGTTTTGTTCAATCATGGACCCATCGTGGTCACAGCATGGTTTTCAGCACTTGCTGGTGCTCCTCTGGAAAAAATATTTTCCATAAAAACCAATAAATAAAAAACTACTGATCACTATCAGCTTGAACAGGAGGGGGGATTGGGATTTTTGGTAGGGCATCTACAGTAACAGCAGGCGCTCCTCCAGGTGCCTCTAGTTTTATTAGAGTTTTAATAAGCTCATTTCACTCTGTTGGTGACATTTCTTGCACAAACTATGAACATACTATAAACAAAAATATTTTATGGAAAATAAATTGCAACACCTATTTTGCAAAACGGAGTGTCAATAGTCGTGTATGAAGATCCGGGGCTTAAAGTTTCAGATTCTTGGAAACGGATTTTTCCTGGTACATCAATATCAAAGAAGTGAACCTGAGAGTGGAAAAAAAATTCCTATCTTTCAGACATAGGGTAACACAAAACTATTCCTAAATGTCTGAAAATACCAAAGATGAGACACATAAACACTATAAGGCGTTCCAAATACAATTTGGAAGGTTATATATCTATCACCTTCTGAATTGCACTAACTAGACAGTCACAACTAGTCTTGACGAGTTTTGACTTCACTGATTATTGAAAGCTTCTGGCAATATTCCTAGAAAAAAAAATCTGCCGGTTGACAACAAGCAACGTGTTGCTAGTAATAATGGCGTCTTTTCAGGATTGTTATCATCAAACTATAAATAATAGCTTCCAATGCATGTGACAGAGAGCAATTGATGAGAGCATCAAATGTTAAGGGTATCTTTAATTGATGGCAGTAATTCCTCAGTCTCCTGGAATCATTATCTCCTGGGATGCAGTCAAATAGAACATGTTGAGCGCTTTCCAACGTCTGACAGCAATTTCTACATAGTGGGGTTTCTACTTAAAAACTTTTGTCAAATGAGTTGTGATCTCCTTTACAAATGGTACACTTAGGCATAGACCTGCAGGATTGGTGTGAGTGTTCTTCAAGACAAACATTACATTGAGTCTTGGTGGACTTGCAGTTTTTAGAGGCATGACCTAACTTCACGCATTTGGTGCACTGTATAGGCTTTTCTTGGTATAATCTATATGGCTTTGGCTGGCCAAAGAGGAAAATTTTTTCTACCATTGTTGAGAGAGGTAAAATAAACAAGACATTTTTGCTCAGTACAAGTCTAGATTCATTTAGTTTACCCAGTCGGAAGGCCTATAGCACTGATATTTCTTCACCCTTGGAGTTCATTAGACCTTATTTAAGAACTAATAGTGGGATTTCAGGGGAGACATTGTAGATCACAATTTTTTGTTGTTGTCCTGTTTGTAATGTTGATTTCAAACTAGGTGTGACATATATGTTATTGATGCAGCTAAGTTTCTAGGGCTTTTTTGGCGTCTTTAGCATTCGGTGAAAAAAACATCTAGGACTCCATCTCTTTTAGTATTTGTAATAAAGCTGCATTTCAATATTTTGAAAAGGTGCATCGTGAGCTTTAAATTTTTTTTTAGTTGTGAACATGTCTGATTTGTTTGTTTGGGTGAAATGCACAAGAGGTTTTGGCAGGGGGGGATATTGTAGTTTGTTTCAGGTTTATTCTCAGTCCTTCTGGCTTAGGGGTATTGGAGATTTTCTTTCTCTTTCTGCTTTCAACCACCTGAAAATCATCATCGGAGTCTGATTGACTACTAGTACAAGGTGAAACATCTTCAACAGCTAACGTTGTGACTGTACTATCATCAGGACTGGTTTCATCATCATCAGAGGGATGTCCATCCCCCCAGGGCTGGCCCCCTTCCAGAAGGGGGCCAGGCACATCTAGCTTTGACATTCAGTCAAGGAAGGGAAAAGGAGAATAGATTATGTGTAAGGCATTATAAGTTATATACAGAGCTAGAAAACACTCGACCAAAAGGATATTAGTCGGCTACTTCCTCTCTGTACTACAAGATTTATAAAATTTCTCTAGTACAATGATTGGAAGCACGTGTTGAATATTTGAAATCGATTTGAGATTTTAAGCTATTATCTTCAAAAACGTGGAATTTTGTAGTTTTGCCAGATGAAAGATCACGGATGTGTGCTATTTTTTTTTCAGAGATGATCGTATTGATCCTGTAGTCTAGGATATTCTAAGAGGGCTCATTCGAACGGAAGTTAAAGTTCTAGTGCCCTTTTTTAAGTGACCAAAAAATTAAGGGCAGCTAGACCCCCTCACACGCTCATTTTTTCCCCAAAGTAACCCGATGAAAATTTTGAGACAGCCATTTTGTCAAAATAGCCAGTTCATTGTTGCTCTTATTTTTTTATTTGATTTGACTGTTTTTTGTTCTATTGGCCCTAGACACACATTTCAATTAAATTCATTGTCATTTTTGCAATGAAATGTGTTATTTTTTATCGGTCGTAAATTTAGGGATATTTTCTGCTCATAGTCTGAAAAATATTTTGATTTGGAGAGAATATTAGCGGTTGGTATTCTGTAGTTGGAACCAGTACACTCTTTACAAAACTTTCGAGGAAAGCTTATCAAAGTTCGATGTAAAATTCGATAAATTTTCAAAATTTTCAGATTTTTGTTGTTTTTTTTTTTCACATTTTTCTTCACCTTCGATCCACGGAGTTGCCTTTTACTTTTAGTGTTTTTTCTTACAAAAGATGGTAAATTTATAAAAATAATGAGAAACTGCCAATTCAAAGACGTCCAAAACTTCCAAGCTCTGTGCCGCCTGCATCTCTCTCTCTCTCTCTCTCTCTCTCTCTCTCTATATATATATATATATATATATATATATATATATATATATATATATATATATATATATATATATATATATGTAAAATTCAAAGTCGACCCTCCCCCCTCCCAGGGACTGGGGGCAGACGCTGTAAGCTATACACTGGAGGTATATATAGTTCTTAAGGAGGGAGTGCTTGTATAAGCTTCAGTGGGGGCTCATTTGATTAGTAACTAAAAATTCTAGTTAATATTTTCAGAGTAAAAAAAATCAAAGAGAAACTTACCCTCCCCCCGTGCCTTTTCCCAATCCCACCAGAAAAAAATAAAATAATAAGTCTAGGAACGAAAAATTTTCTAACATATATCACATTTGAAACGTTTTTCTTCAGTACGAGTCCTACGACCAGATCCTAGACTAGAATTTTCGGGAGAACATTTCTTTTATATACCCGTTTAGACTGGTTAAAAATAGTCCAAAAGCCAGATAATCAAAGCTCTGGGGTCGGCACACTCCCCTCCCCCAGAGCTCTGGGGTAAGTGTTCTAAGCTATGCCCTGGGGGCATACAAGTTTTTATGTAATGGGTGGTCGTATTAACTTCAGAACTGGGTCATTTAATTGGAAATTGAAAGGATAAGCTATCTTTTTGGAGTCGAAAGTCATAGGAGGGCACCTATCCCCCCTCCACACCTTCTTCCCCAAATGCATCCAATGAAAATTTTGAGATAGCAAGTTCTTTTCAAATTCTCCAACTATGCATATAGAGTTTTTATGGAAGAGTTGGTCGTATAAACCTCTGGGGCACTCAAATGATTATAAATTGAAAGTCATTTCGTTTCCAAGACTCAAAAGTAATCTGGTGGCAGCTAGACTCCCCCCAACCCTCTTTTTCCCAAATAGGTCCGACTGATTTGTATTTATTTAACCATTTTGGTCACAATAGACCAAAGATCATATAGCAAAAACTCCAGTGAATAAAATACCCCCCCCCCCTACCAGAACCAAAGGGCAAGTGCTTTAAATATTTACGGACCAGAGGCATGTAAGGTTTTTATGGAAGCCACCCCCCAGACGTTTTCCCCAAATCCGTCCGATCAAAATTAGGATACAGCCATTTTGTTCAAAATACTTTAAAGACAAAATAACGGAAACCTCGAGGTCGACACAGCCCCCTTGAGTCCAGGGCCAATTTTGTAAGTTATTCTCTGGGGGAATATAAGGTTTAATGTAAGGGGTGGTCGTATAAAATTCAGAGATGGCTCTGGAAATTGAAAGTTCTAGTTAACCTTTAAGTCATCAAAAGTGATTGGACGGCATCCCCCCATACCCTGTTTTCCCAAAATGTACGTGATCAAAATTTTGAGATAGCCATTAAGTTTGAAATAGTCCAACAATCAGATGACAAACTACTCGAGTTCAACATACCCCCTTCCAGCCCAGGGAAAGAGTTTTAACTTATGCCCTGGGGGAAAATGATTTTGTGGAAGAGGTGGTCATATACATTTCAGAGGACTCAAATGATCAGAAATTGAAAGTTTTAGTTTTCTTTTTTCAGTTTATTTGTTAAGGGAAGAGGGCATGTTGCTAAGGGAAGCGTTGCTAGCTGTGCACTAAGATTAGTGAAAATAGGGCCACCGATGGAAGATTGTGCATGACCATCCCCGCCCAACCCCTAACATCGAACCCAAGCTCTGAATATCCTCCAATTTGCAGCGCAAACAGGAGGATAGCTTTATATACTGAGTGTGGGTTGTGGTCTCTTATCTTCCCTGCCCCGGGGAAATGGCTTTGAGTTACGGAACTTGCTTATTGTTTATTTGATACATTGTTAAATTTTATGCTTGGACATGGTGATTTACGTGGTGCAAGGGCTGTAAGTTATACAAGTTGCTTATTGTTACCTATGCCTTGTTTACTTTTAACGTTTTTTAACTTTGTTATTTTATACTTTGGTACTAATTTTGACACTTTGATGAAAGTATGATGTTGAAAAAAAAAATTATTTTGGAATAAGGAATTTTTCTAAATCTTGAAACTTTTTGCAATCAAAACCGAACAAAGATTAATTTAAAAAAAAATTCCTAAAAAGAAGTTTTTCAAAGAAAAGTAAAGGTCATATTAAACAATGTCAGCATATGTAAATGCCTGTTATAAATCCGACTATAAAAGACCAGAAATTAGTTCTACGTAACAAATAAAACCCAAAACAAGCAGAAATTAAATAAGCAACTATAGTTAAAAACAAAGATTATATTCAAGTGCTAATGTAAAAGAATAAATAATTATTGAAAGATTAATGCTTAGTGCAGGGATCGGGATGAAACTTCGTGGGCAAAATAAGCACAAGTCCTAGAGACATGATTGACACAACCGGAACGGATCCGCTCTCTTTGGGCTAGTTGGGGGGGGGGGGGTAATTCTGAAAAATTAGAAAAAAAATAGGTATTTTAACTTACGAACAGGTGATCGGATCTCAGTGAAATTTGATATTTAGAAGGATATCGTGTCTCAAAGCTCTTATTTTAAATCCCGACCGGATCTGGTGACATTGGGGGGGGGATTTGGGAGGGGGAAACCTAAAACTTGGAAAACACTTGAGTGGAGGGATCAGGATGTAACTTGGTGGGAAAAATTAACACAAGTTCTAGATGCATGATTGATATAAACGGAACGGTCCGCTCTCTTTGGGGTAGTTGGGGGGGGGGGGGTATTTCTGAAAAATGAGGTATTTTTAACTTACGAACGGGTGATCGGATCTCAGTGAAATTTGATATTTAGAAGGATATCGTGGCACAGAGCTCTTATTTAAACCCGACCGGATCTGGTGACATTGGGGGGAGTTGGGAGGGGGAAACCTAAAACTTGGAAAACACTTAGAGTGGAGGGATCGGGATGAAACTTGGTGGCAAAAAAAGACACGAGTCCTAGATACATGATTGACATAACCAGAACGGATCCGCTCTCTTTGGGGTAGTTGGGGGGGGGGGGGGTAATTCTGAAAAATTAGAAAAAATGAGGTATTTTTAACTTACGAACGGGTGATTGGATCTCCATAAAATTTGATATTTAGAAGGATATCGTGTCTCAAAGCTCTTATTTTAAATCCTAACCGGATCTGGTGACATTGGGGGGAGTTTGGGGTGGGGAAACCTAAAATGATGGAAAACGCTTAGATTGGAGGGATTGGGATGAAAATTGGTTGGAAAAATAAGCAGATGTCTTGCATACGTGATTTACATAATTGGAACGGACCCGCTCGATTAGGGGGGGGGGATTCTGAAAAATAAGAAAAAATGACGTAGTTTTAACTTACGAAGGAGTGATCAGATCTTCATGAAACTTCATATTTAGAAGGACCTCCTAACTCAGATATCTTATTTTAAATCTCAACCGGATCAAGCTTAATTGGGGGGGGGCAGTTGGGGGACCGGAAATCTTAGAAAATACTTAAAGCGGTGAGATCAGGATGAAACTGGATTGGAAGAATAGAAACCTGTCTAAGATACGTGACTGACATAACTGGACTGGATCTGCTCTCTTTGGTGGAATTGTGGGGGGGGGGGGGGTAATTTTTAAAATTGAGGTATTTGTAACTTACGAAAGGGTGACCAGATCTTAATGAAATTTGATATTTAGAAGGATCTTGTGCTTTAAAGTTCTAATTTCAAATTCCGACCAGATCCTGTGACATTCGGGGGATTTGGAGGGGGAAATCGGAATTCTTGGAAAACATGAAAATTGGGGTATTTTTATCTTACTAATAGATGATCGGGTCGTAATGAAATTTGATTTTTAGAAGGAATTCATGTCTCAGAGCTCTTATTTCAAATCTCGACCAGATCTTTTGACATTGGGGGGAGTTGGAGGGGGAAATCTTGGAAAAACACTTGGAGTGGAGGAATCGGGATGAAGCTTGGTGGATAGAATAAACAGATGTCCTTGATACGTGATTGACAGAATCGTACTGGAGTCGCTCTCTTTGGGGGAGTTGGGGGGAGGGGTTCAGTGATTTGGCGAGTTCGGTGCTTCTGGACGTGCTAGGGTGATGAAAATTGGTAGACGTGTCAGGGAGGTACACAATTTGACTTGATAAAGTCGTTTCCCCAGATTCGACCATCTGGGGGGCAAAAGGGAGAGGAAACATTAGAAAAAAATAGGTATTTCTAACTTACGAGTGGGTGATCGGATCTTAATGAATTTTGATATTTAGAAGAACTTTAGGGGGAAAAGTTCTTGACTCAGAGCTCTTATTTTAAATCTTGACCGGCATTAAGCCTCTTATTTTCCTTTTTAAATCAATCTATTGATTCATAGAATTTTGTTAGAGCTCATACCATATGATCTCTTGGCTCTTAGCTTTTCTTGCCTCGTCACAAGTACCATATGAGCTCTTAGCTCTTGTTCTAACTGAATTTCAATAGAACTTGTTTGCACTCGCTAAATTTCAGTACAATCTGTATTTTGATAATTTTAATCGTAAGTTTCAATACAATTCTTACATCCAGTATTTATTTAATTTGGTGACTATATTTTTATTCAACTATAATTTTGTTTCCCAAGTCTTAATGTATCTATTTTTGTTTTCTACAGATATCTACAAATTATTTTCTTTTCAACTACATTGTAATACAACTTTGTTTTGCTGGCTCAGTAAGTTTTTATACAGCTTTTTTCCCCCTAAATTCTAATACAAATGGTTTTTCAAAAAGTTTTAATGCAATTTGTCTTTGCTAACTAAATTTAACTTCAATGTTAATACATTATTCAACAAATAAATTTACGCGCAATTTGTTTTCGTTTGCGAAGTTCTAATTCAATTTTTTTATGTGGATAATATTTATGCTCCATTTTTTTCTGACAGAATTTCAATAGAACTTACTTCTACTCACGAAATTTCAATACAATCTGTATTCCTCTAATTTTATTTTAAGTTTCAATACAATGCTTACATCCAGTAATTATTTAATGTGTTGACTAAATTATTTCGTTACTATATTTAATTCAACTATTATTTTGTTTTCCGAATCTTATATGATTATTTTTGTTGTCTGTCAAGTTTTTATACAACATATCTTTTCCTTATTAAATTTTTGCAACTCGTTTCTTTTTACAACAACATCATAATGTGACTCTTTTTGCTCTCAAAATATTAGAATTTTTTGTGTTCATTGGTTTTTACTATGCATTTATTTGCTAATTAAATTGCAATACAGCTTGTTCTTGTTCATTAAGTTCTAAGAGAAAGAATAATTATGTCCACCATGTTTAATATAGTTTGGCATTAATAATATAGTAATAATAATAATTATTAATTAATTAATAATAATAACAATATAATTAATTATAATATATTAATATAGTTGGCATGTTTAATATAGTTTGGCATAGTTTGTCATACTGTACCTATACTTAATTTGAACTGCCCACAGATTTTGTCATACTGATTAGGTGAGGAGCAAAGTTGACGATATGTAACAATTCTTTTTTACCAAGCCACTTCGTATGGAAGTTGTTGTCGTAGAAACGTCATGAGGGGCTCTTCGATCGAAAATTAAAGGCTATAGTGCCCTTTCTAAGTAAAAGGTTTGCAGCAAACAGCCCCTTATTACGCCAAAAATTTCCAATAAAACTTTGGTATAGCCATTTTGCTCAGGAAAGTTGAAATGCCTGATTATGCCCTTGACGATGAATTGAGCTTCCACAGCCTTTAGGGCAAGGAATTTTTGCTCTACAATTTGGGAAAGGGAGGTTACATTTGATCCTTGGAATTCATAAAATGCTATGAGTATTCAGATGAAGCTTTTAGAAAATGTTCAAGAGAAGGTTGAACTGAATGATAACACATTATATGTATGCAGGTTGTCAAAAGAGTGTGTCCCTCCGAGCAAAATTTTTTTATTTTGTGCATTTTTTTTTGAAGTTTCCCACAAAAACTCAAAGACATTGAAGAAAATGACTACAGTCAGTCCACAAAATTCAGGAAGGTCATATAAATACCTGTTCGGTACCTTGCAAATATTATTTCAACGAGGGATGTTGGTAATTGGTGTAATGTTGCTAAGTCAACAGTGATCTTATGTCAGAAAATGTTGCAGTTTCCTTATAAAACTTAATAATAAATAAATTAATATTTATATTAATAAATATAAATTTATTATTTAGCCTATAAATTTAATATTTATATTAGCCAATAAATTTAATATTTAGCCTAAAGAGAATGTGCAAGCATTGCTTCCAAATTTTTATCTATTTCTGGTTTTCCTAATATCTTGGGACCACTAGATAGATGTCAAATACCTTTCATCAGTCCAGCTCATCAACAAACAGCCTACCTCAATAGAAAGTTTGGGCATTCTATAATGCTTCGAACAGTGTGTACTGCAGTCAAAATTTCTGTTGTCTCAACAGCTTATTCTGGGTCAATGCTTGCCGGCAGAATATTCCGTAATGGGGTAGAGAGTAGAGTACTCAGGGTCAAGGGGGGTAGGCCTACATTTGAAAAAGCAGTGTCAAACCAAATTAACACTTTCAGTGACAAGTCACATTATTTTGTAGCTGACACTACCTATCCACCACTGACATGGATTGTAGTAGCTTACCAAAGCTTTGGGCCCCTAGCTCGATGTGAAATAAAGTTCAATAAGAAGCTTTCAAAGGCAAGAGTAGTAATTGAGAATGCCTGTGGAATATTGAAGGGAAGATTTTACAAACTCTGGATGTTAGACTGTGATTAAATAAAAAACACAAGTTTTTTTTCACTGAAAGTAAGGAGCGACATTAAAACTTAAAACGAACAGAAATTAATTTGTATATGAAAGGGGCTGCTTCCTCATCAAGGCCCCACTTCTTTACGCTAAAGTTTGACTCTTTCTCTCAACTCTTCTTTTAAAAAGAGTAAAAAACTTTAGTGCAAAGAGTGGGGCGTTGATGAGGAAGCGGCCCCTTTCATATGCGAAGTAATTTCTATTCGTTTTAAGTTTTAATATCGCTCGTTATTTTCAGTTAAAAAAAACTTGTTTTTTTTTTATTTAATTTCTGAACGTTTTTGAATCAATGCTTGTTTTGATTTTGGGTCTCCACAGAGGAATAATTAAAACGAAATTTGCATATTTATTTTTCTTTGGCTAAATGGATTTCTCAAAATCGAATGATTTTGAGAAAAAAAGAGCGGGGGAGAAAGCCTAGTTGCCCTCCGATTTTTTGGTTACTTAAAAAGGCAACTTTCAATTTTTTGCAAATGTTTTTACTAGTAAAAGATATACGTAACTTATAAATTAGCTTGCGTAACGAACTTTTGTATTCTCATGTTTTTATTACATATATGAGGGGGTTCACCCCCTTGTCAGTACCTCGCTATTTACACTAAAGCTTAAATTTTGTCCCAATTCATTAAGAATGCCCCCCTGAATCACAAAAGCCGTATAATAAATAGTTGAAATTACTAAAAATACTTCAGCGTAAAGAGCGAGGCATTAGGAGGAGGTGAGCCCCTCATATGCGTTATAATTTCTGTTCGTTTTAAGTTTTAATGCTGATCCTTACTTCCAGTTGAAAAAACTTTCATATTTATATTGTCATTGTTTTTTTTTTTTTTTAATAATGCTAGAAAATCCTGCGCTCCCTTCATGGAAATTTTCTTCCCTCATGACAAATTCCTCAATGGAAATTTCCCCCAGCACATCCCCCTCTTCTCAGTCCCTCCTCCCAACCAAAAAATCCCCCTGAAAACGTCTGTACACTTCCCAATAACCATTACTATATGTAAGCACTAGTCAAAGTTTGTAACTTGTAGCCCCTCCCACGGGGACTGTGGGGGAGTAAGTCGTCCCCAAAGACATAGTTATAAGGTTTTTAGACTAGGCTGAATAAAATGGCTATCTCAGAATTTTGATCCTTTGACTTTGGGAAAATAATTAGCGTGGGAGGGGGCCTAGGTGCCCTCCAATTTTTTTGGTTACTTAAAAAGGTCACTAGAACTTTTCATTTCCGTTAGAATGAGCCCTCTCGCAACATTCTAGGACCACTGGGTCGATACGATCACTCCTGGGAAAAAAAACGAACAAATAAACACGCACCCGTGATTTATCTTCTGGCAAAAAATACGAAATTCCACATTATTGTAGATAGGAGCTTGAAACTACTACAATAGGGTTCTCTGGTACGCTGAATCTGATGTTGTGATTTTCGTTAAGATTATATGACTTTTAAGGGATGCTTCCCCCTATTCTCTAAAATAAGGCAAATTTTCTCAGGCTCGTAACGTTTGATGGGTAAGACTAAACTTGATGAAACTTATGTATTTAAAATCAGCATTAAAATGCGATTCTCTTGATGTAGTCATTGGTATCAAAATTCCATTTTTTGAGTTTTGGTTACTATTGAGCCGGGTCGCTCCTTACTACAGTTCGTTACCACGAACTGTTTGATATGGACTTTGCGCCAAATGTCATGATTGCTTGATTTATGCTTCAAAACCTCTCTGCCATGGAATGAGGCCTCACAGAAGAGTGGTATATTGACAATGACATCATTATTGGAAAAAAATTCAACAATACAAATTAAATAAGACATAAATTTCAATGTCACAGCTCATCTGAAGCCCACTACGTAATTGATCTGTTAGCTGCAAGCTTTTGGAATAAAATTTTGTTTTTAAATAAGGCATTTCTTGTTGAAATATAAAATCAAAATAGGGATGAAACCTTTTAATCGACAGTGAAACAAATATGAAATTTTAACTGAATATTACGGACACATTTAAACTCAGTAAAACTGAGTTTTACTGAGTCCTGCTGATGCAGGACATTGTACATGCGTCCGAAATATTCAGTTAAAATTTTATATTTCTTTCACTATCGATTAAAAGATTTACTCCCTGTTTCGAACAATAATATTTTTGTCATGAAAAGGCATTGTGGTCTTCGAAGTTACCCACTTCTTGTTAATTGAACAAATAATTATTAAGGAATATATTATGATTATATAAAATCTTAATAAATGGGAAAGAATTAAAGTATCAAGGAAAGAATTAAAGTATCAAGCTAAATAAATCTACGACTGGCAACAGAACTATTCAGAATAAAGCAAATATGCAATGCACTAAAACAGATCTTACAAATAATTAGAAATTCTCATCAATCAGATAATATAAAATACCGTATAAAATAATTTCACGTCAATTTAAAAAGAAAATTATAAAATAAAGACAAATAGAAACACTTAAAAAATGAATATCAGGAACAACCCCATGAAAGTTGTGATTGTTCTTTTCTAATATTAGAAGGATCCAAACTCCAACTGAAAATCTTAGCTATTGTTTAAAATATTTACTTTACAACTATTTATTGAAATTACGAAAAACATTTCTTCATAAGTGTCTACTTCTCAATGCAAGATATAAACATGCCAAAACAGAATCCTTGTAATCCCTCAGACTCTGGAATAGTAATGGAAAAGAAATTTGACACTCGAGAATTGCATCAACAATTCTGTTAATTAGGATTACCTTGACATTGTTCAGTAGAACCAATTTAGAAAAAATGTGTGTATGTGTGGTAGGGGAGGGGGTGACGGGGTATGCATATTGTAAATTAGGCTGGGGTGGTTTTTGGCAATGAAAATACCAAAAAAGTTACTGTTGAATGAATATACCAAAGAATGTACTTTCTGATATTCAGATGTTGGGGGGTCAAATATGTGAACCTGGTCTAAGGCTGCACATTTTCTAACTACTATTGACATGCATAAAACTAAACATAGAAACTAAAGAAAAGCAAGATAATAAAAGAAAATCATCAATTTATTAACTAACATCATTTTTTTTTTCAATTTCCCCCTTCTTTTGTTCTTGTTAATTTTGGCATCAATGGCAAATACAGCTAATATGCCTCTTTCTGTTCAACCACTACATTTCCTCTAATATTATGTTTTATTTCCATCAGGTCCAAGACATTGACCTGAACTCTTGGTCTTCTTTACTTCTTTTGGCATCATCTTTTTTTACTGCCTTAATACTGTTTGTGGTTTCAGCAATCGTTTGTTTTCCCCGACCTTTGCCTAGAGGTTGCGTGAATAGGAATAGCGGGATAGGGCTGCTGGGAACAGGATCAATAACAGGATTTACGGAACCACTACTGTGTGGAGCAGTAGGACTATACTCCATTGGACCTAGATCAACCTCAACATTTAAAGAATTTTTTACTTGTGTGTGTCTACCAGATTTTTCAAGTTTATGGATGAGTCATGACTTAAAATGTCCATCATCTGTTTATTGGAGCAGCACAATTCCTTCTGCTATAATCGTTGTATTGTTTTATTTATTTTTTTAATCGTTCTATTTATTTTTTCATTTCTAAGCAGGAAAATTTCCAATGTTGTACCCTTGACGAAGCATTTGCTTGGTCAATTCCCCCCTCAAAAGTTTGGTTCTCAGAACCCCGAGAAAAATTGAAAAATACACGATTTCTACATTTTAACCATAATGACTTGTAAGTAGGTTCCATCCCAAAAAGGGAGTACTTTTAAATCATGCACGTATGGAAGAGGCTTTTGTGCGGGTGTCAGGGGACAAGGTTTTGAACCCATATTTATTCTCTGACAAATGGCATGGCGTTTAATAGGAATTTTCTGTTTATACACTGAGGAAACTACTGCTAGCATTCTTTATAAAATAGGGGGTTCTAGGTATTTACTCCGTGGACAACACCCCCTCCATCGTGGAAACCCCCCTCTCCAGGAAATCTCCTTGTGAAAAATATCCCGTTCCTCGTAAAATAAGCCCCCCGAAAAATAAGATTTTCCAAATTTGCGAATTTTAATTGAGGTTTTTTTTTTTAGTTCCATTGAGAAGTACTTAAAAAAGGGTAAAAGAGGAATTTACACCCCATAAGTATCTAGAAGACTTAGAAAAGAAACGTAAAACCATTTTGTTTTAAAAGTCTTCCATATGATCTTCTGCAATTTCTGGCAGTAGTGGTTGCCTAATTAAAAAAAAAGAAGAAGAAAAAGATGTAGGTGACAAATCATCAAAATTACTCAAAAGACACATGCCACCAAAAAGTTTCGGAAAGTTTTGCTTTCTTTTGAAAGGGTGGCAAATTCTTATGGCTAAAGTTTTTACGGACGGAAGTATTGTCAAATTCTGTGAGTTTTTTTACGGGTTGTAGCAAAGTTTTTTTTTTAGAGAATCTAAAAAGAAAGCTTATGTGTCTAAGCCTGCGAAAAGCGAGGGAAAGGGCATTTTCAAACATTTTTTTTTTTTTGGGGGGGGGGGGGTACAAAAGAAATTTTAAAAAACGCATCAACAGTTTGAAATCGGTATCTACACCTTTATGATTTCCGAGAATATTTCTGGTAAATTGTGCAATTTTCGGCAGTAGAGGGCACCAAAACTAAAAAAAAAGAAGAAGAAAAAAATGTTTGCGAAAAACCATCAAAACTAAGCTTAAAACAAATGGCATCAAAAAGTTTAAGGAGGTTTGCTTTCTCTCGAAAGGATAGCTGGCTTTGGGGAACCAACAAATTCTTATTGCTTAAGCTTTTAAGGCCGAAAGTGTTGTCAAATTCTGCGAGTTTCTTATGGGTGGTGGCACAGTTTTCTATACAATTAAAAAAAAATTACTTTTTTAATTAAACGGCCCCTGTGTTTCCAGATTCATTTCTAAGCCTGCAAAAAGCCAGGGACAGGTTATTTTCCAACATTTTTTTGTGGGAGGAAGGAGTTTCAAAAAACGTATCAAAAATGTGAAATTGATATCTACTACCTTCTGATTTCTGGGAATATTTCTGGTCTTTGCTGTTGTTATGGAAGCAAAGGGTATCGTTAAACCCCAACATAAGAAAATGAATAAACCCCCAGAATTTTATCCGTATAGGAGGGAGACTTTGCATTTTCATCTCTACCTCCACCTCGTGGTCGTAGCAACTTCGGTGAATGCTCAATAGATCCTTTTTTTAAAGTCCAATGGGATTGGAGACAATTGGGGATCATATTTTCTAAGAGGGGGAAGGGGAATTTTCTACCTGGCTTATTTTCCTTGGGATTATTTTCTGGGGGGGGGGGAACGGTGATAACCAATATTGAGATGCAACGGAATCTCTTTTTTATTAGAAAATATCATTAATTACGCTATCAATAAGACATACCATGTAGAGCTAACATAGGAGAGATTGTCCTTTCTTCATCCATACCTTCGCCTCATGGTCGTAGAAACTTTGATGTGTGCTCAATAGATCCGAAATTGAGAGTTCTAGTTCTTTTATAAAGTCCAAAGGGATTGGAGACCAACCAGCCGCGTGGGGATCATATTTTCTAAGAGGGGGGATTTTTACTGGGCTTATTTTCCGTGGGATTGTTTTCTAGGGGGGGGGGGGGTAAACGCTGACAACCAATATTGAGATGCAACGGAATCTCTTTTTCATTAGAAAATATCATTAATTCTGCTATCAATAAGACATACCAGGTAGAACTAACATAGGAGAGTGTCCCTTCCCCATCCATACCTCCGCCTCATGGTCGTAGAAACTTCGATGTGTGCTCAATAGATCAGAAATTGAGAGTTCTAGTTCCATTTAAAGTCCAAGGGACTGGAGACTATCCGGCCGCATATGGATGGCATTTTCTTATATGATAGTTGGTATTTTCACCGGGCGCATTTTTCGCGGGGGTATTTTCCAGGGGGAGGATTAAACGCCGACCGCCAATGTTGAAATGCAATGGACACTTTTTCCAACAGTTCTTGATAACGAACTGTAGTAAGGAGTGACCTGGTTCAATAATAAACGAAACTCCAGAAAATGGAGTTTTTATACTAAAAGATGCATCAAAAGAATCGGATTTTCATGCTGATTTTTAAATATATAAGTTTCATCAAATTTAGTCTTTGTCATCAAAAGTTACGAGCCTGAGAAAATTTGCCTTATTTTAGAAAAGAGGAGAAAACTACCCCTAAAAGTCATAGAATCTTAACGAAAAATCACACCATCCTATTCAGCGTACCAGAGAACCCTAATGCGAAAATTACAAGCTCCTATCTACAAAAATGTGGAGTTTCGTATTTTTTGCCAGAAGACGGATCATGGGTGCGTGTTTATTTGTTTTGTTCTTGTTTTTTGTTTTTGTTTTTTCCCAGGGGTCAGCGTGTCGACCAAGTGGTACAAGAATGTCGCAAAAGGGATCATTCTAACGGAAATGAAAAGTTCTAGTGTCCTTTTTAAGTGAGCCAAAAAATTGGAGGGCACCTAGGCCCCCTCCCACAGTTATTTTTTCCCAAAGTCAACGGATCAAAATTTTGACATAGGCATTTTGTGCAGCATAGTCAAAAACCATAATAACTATGTCTTTGGGGATGACCCCCATATTCCCCGGGGGAGGGGCTGCAAGTTACAAACTTTTACCATTGTTTACATACAGTAATGGTTATTGGGAAATGTACAGACGTTTTCAGGGTGATTGTTTTTTGTTTGGGGGGGGGGGGGTGAGGGGAGGGGGCTATGTGGGAGGATCTTTTCTTGGAGGAATATGTCATGGGAGAAGAGAAATTCAATGAAAAGGGCGCAGGATTTTCTAGCATTACTATAAAAATAAAGAAAAAATAAACATGAAAAAGTTTTTTCAATTGTTAGTAAGGAGTAGCATTAAAACTTAAAACGAAAAGAGATTGTTACGCATATGAGTGGTTCTTCTCCTCCTAAACACCTCGCTCTTTATGCTAAAGTATCTGTAGTAATTTCAACTATTTATTCTACGGCCTTTCTGATTCAGGGGTCATTCTTAAAGAATTGGGATAAAACTTAAGCTTTAGTGTAAAGAGTGAGGTATTAACGAGAGGACAAACCCCCTCATATACATAATAAAAATATAAGAATATAGAAATTTGTTACGTAAGTTAATTCTTAAGTTACGTATATTTTTTACTAATAAAAAATTTCATTAAAAATTAAAAGTTCTAGTTGCTTTTTAAGTAACCGAAAAATTGGAGGGCAACTAAGCCTCCTTCCCCATCCCTTATTTCTCAAAATCGTCTGATCAAAACAAAGAGAAGGCCATATAGTCAAAAAAAAATAATATGCAAATTTCATTTTAATAATTTATATGCGGAGACCCAAAATCAAACATGCATTAATTCAAAAACACTCACAAATTAAATAAAAAACTAGTTTTTTAACTGAAAGTAAGGAGCGACATTAAAACTTAAAACGAACAAAAATTACTCCGTGTATGAAAGGGGCTGTTCCCTTCTCAACGCCCCGCTCTTTACGCGAAAGTTTTTTACTGTTTAATAAAGTAGAATTGAGAGAAAGAGTCAAACTTTAGCGTATAGAGCGGGACGTTGAGATATATCTCAACGTACGTTTGGGGACGTACGTTTGAGTACGTAAAGGAAGTTGATAATATATCTAAAGTTTGAGTTCAATTATTTTATTGTTTACACATACATGTATGGTGATTAGACCCATTGGGAGACAAGCTCGAAAAACTAGGCCTAGGCAAATATAAGATAATGAATAACACTACAGTACAAATATAAACAAAGATAGAATAGCATAACAGTAATATGAATCCTGGGAGGAACCCAGGATTCATAAAAAAATCAAAAAAAATCTAATATTATAAAATATAAATTAATACTAGAAGATAGCCGAGAGGCCCACATTCAACCGGAGCAACAAATCATAAAAATAACTTTACCTTATTTGATAGACGCTAAATTAAGGATAACTTTGAATTAAATTAAATTTAGGATTTCTTTTTATTAATAGATTAGAAGTAAATTTATCAATAAGATCTTTGAGAGCATCCCAGCACCGGGCTACCGACACAAATAGAGCGAATTTAGATCTTCCAGTAGTACTACTAATAACTCACGGCAGCACCAAGCTGCCTGAGGCCAACAGTGCTACGCACGCTCCTCCTCCAACCTAATCTATTCAAGGCCTCCCTCGACCTGCTTTCCGTGTAGCCCCAGACGGTTGGCCAAAAAGGACAATCTTCGGCAATCTGTCATCCTTCATCCACAGAATGTGGACTAGCCATCTCAACCTTTCTTTCATTATAGCCCTAGAAAGCGGGATTGAACCAAATTTTTCGTACAAACTACTGTTTGAAATACAGTCAGTCAGTCGAGTACCCAGGGCAATCCGTAGGCAATTTCTCTGGAAAACATCTAGTAAATTTTCGTCCGCTTTTCGGAACACCCATGCTTCAGAGCCATATTTGACCACTGTCATCACTCTAACTTTCAATATTCTAATCTTGGTTTGTAGACTTATCTTCCTATTCTTCCAAACTTTTTTAGCTGTGAAAAACACCCTGAGCCTTAGCTATTCTATTTTTAAGATCTTCACTGCTCCTACCGTCTTTACTAATAATACTACCAAGGTAAATGAAGCTGCCCACCTGATAAATCTTTTCGTTACCCAACGTCACCTTTTCATCTTCACTTATTCCTAGACTTAGTGACTTAGTCTTCTTAACATTAATTTTCTAGCTTATTCTAGCACCCTGAACTCGCAAAACCTCTAAAAATTCGTTCATTTTGCTCACACTTTCATCTAATATGCTTAAAACATCAGCATAACCTAAGTTCAGGAGAGTTTTTCCTCCCCATTTGATTCCGTGGTCTCTAATTGCCTTTCATGTGCGCCTTAAGACGAAGTCCATCAAAATGATCTATATAATGGAGGACAGAACAAAACCCTACTTAACTCCTAATTTAATACAAAACCAGTTGCTAACCTCATTTCCTACCTTAACCGCAGCACTATTATTCTCGTACATAGGACAAATCACTTTAATGTATTTGTCTGGTATACCATATAAGCGTAAGACCTTAACAGAATCGAACGCTTGCTCATAATCGATAAAACTGGGGACCAAAGGTGTTTGACAACAAAGGGACTTGTTGTCAAACAAGTCCCTTTGTCAAACTTGATCGATATATCCTCTACCTTTTCTATAGCCACACCGTTCTTCCCTTAAAACTTTGTCTACAGCATCTCTCAGTCTAAAAAATATCATGTTACTAAGTAATTTGCTACCTACAGAGACCAGACTAATGCCTGGATAATTACGATATTCACTCTTGTCACCTTTCTTACACAGTGGTTTAATTAACGTTTTCCTAAAATCATTTGGTCCTTTCCCTTTTTCAAAAATCATATTCATAATCTTTAGTAGCTTATTTCTAACCTCAGATTCACCATATTTAAGAAAATCATTGATCACACTATTAGCACCTGGAGCCTTATTGTTTTTTAATCCTTTACTGTCACTAATTCTTCCTCACAAAAAAAATCTTCCCTCACATCCATGGTATCACAAAATTTCCCATTTTCATCTATATCTTTGCCTGCAACTATATCTCTTTTAGCACACTTTCAAAATGTTCCGCCCATCTTTCTCTAACTATTTCCTTATCACTTAATGTGGCCCCATTCCTATCTTTAACTGGGACTAGTTCGGATTGACTACTCCCTCTCAATTTATTAACATGCCAGCATAATATTTTACTATTATGCCGTCTAGCTGCATCTTCCAGATCTTCAGCAATTTTATCTTTCAGTACTATACTTGTCAATGTAGATACTCTTTTTTTGTCGAGTGTAAAATTATGTAAATCTTGTAATTGGGAGAACAAACTTTGATTGAGGTAATAAAGGGGTAATTACTTAATGTTAACACCTCTTAACTTTGTACAGCCACGCATAGCAACAACTTAGGGATATTGGACAATATGAAAAGACTGTCTAGATATGATCTGAAATTACTTTTTGACATATAAGATGCCCATTCTCAAGAGAATTTTTTGGTCAAAGTTTTCAATTGCTGTTGTGCAAATTTGTTCTTTAACTTTAGCAAGGTACATGTATATAAGAAAAGCTCTGAACAATTATACAAATTAGCCTTTTAATGATGAAGACGTAATACTTAATTTTCCCTAATTTGGGAATTTCATACCTATTTTTTTTCTTTTTTTTGCCATTTCTTAAGCAGTTAGGTTAGAGAATTACCAGGAAATTGTGGAGAAATGTTTAATAGCATATATAAAAACTAGTAATCATATCTGCGAGCTTTATAATATTAATAATATTTATTACCGACAAACATACAAAAGTATAAACAGTGGAGTACAGAGAAAAAATTAATAAAAAAAGCAAAAACAAAAGTACACGTAACTCAACAATGGCAAGCACAACAAACCTAATATAACAAAGAAAAATAGTATAATAAAATAGACTAACAGATCAGTAGAACAGACGAAGTAAAACTGCATTGATAACTAGATATATTCTATCATATACACGTGCCAAATGGTACTTTTAGTGCCATGTCCCAAGTAAAAAATAATGAGCTAGCGGGTTACCAGAAAGTCGTAGAAATATCTAATGGCTGATTTAAAAGCTATTGCTTCTATCAACGTCTTTTTTTCTTTTCATCAATTCTATCATCTGTAAGTGTCCTATGGCAATATTAAACTTTTAGTGCCATCTCTTAGCTGGAAAAGCTTTGAAGTATAAATTGGTCCCATTGTATGATTATCGTCCAAATCCCTTAACTGGAAGTCAGTAGTATGGCCTACACAAATCAACCAATACAACTCTATCCCAATTTCTGAGAATTTATGTGTACGTTTCTGAGAATTTCAAGAATGAAGCGTTATCTGGTATTGCGTAATCCTTCATATTGTCGGTGTAACTGTTCAATACGTCCTGTGACAGCCCTCACATCTGGTCTATTGAGATAACGACATCTTGGAAACATGCCAAGTTTATTTTCTCGGTACAACAATGCGTCAGATACTACGACAGCCCATACCATTGTGCTATCTCAGATTCCGGTGACGAAAATAATTCCAGGAAGTTCTTGCTAAGTTTATTTTCTCAGGGAAACAATACGATGGGTTCCCAATACACACATAGCGTTATCTCAGCTTCTGGCGATAAGAATATTTCCTGTAAATGCTTGCCAGCTGTTAATTATTGCTGTGACAATGCAATGAATAAAAGCGGATAGGTACCCCTACTCTTTTCTTCCTCGTGGTTTAAGACCACGAAGAAGGTTGGACTGTGATTCCCCTAATGGTGCCATCTACATAACCGAAATTATAGATGGTTTTATTATTAACTATAGTTATAGATAGTGACATGTTTTATTTTCCAGCTACATACTTCTACTTCTACATACTTCTACATACTTATTTACCAGCTACTAACTCCGCCTGTAAGAGATTACAGCCAGTCCCAAGCCTGGATAAAGGAGGAGGGTTTGGCGGTGGCCTAGCAGCCTGCCCCTAGAAAAAAGTTATGCTATAGAAACATCCAAAATGAGCCAAAGTTTTTCTCCCAATTTGTTTGATATGATTGCCCAACGTGATACCGACCATGGACCATCCCCGGACACCCCTACGACGACGACCTTGGACCGCCCCCGGACACGCTTCTTGAAACCCAATTGCCCTATTAAACTCGGTTTCTGGAATGTAAGAACCATGGCCCAACTATCAAAAACTGAACAGGTTCTGAAAGAAATGGATAATTATGGCTTGGATATTTTAGCCCTCTCTGAGGTCCGTTGGACTGGAGCAGGAAGACAGAACCTGGATATGGGGTATACTATCCTGCACAGTGGCCTCGAGAAAAATAAAGAAGCGGGTTTAGCCATAATACTCTCCAAACCAGCCTCAAAAGCGCTGACGAAATAGACCCCCATTAGCGAAAGGATCATCACAGCCCGATTCGCTGGTAACAATGAAAAACTAACCCTAGTAGCGTGCTATGCACCAACTAATGACGCAGACGACGTGACGAAGGACAGCTTTTACAACACCCTTCAAGCTGTGGCAAAAGACATTCCCAGTCATGACTTAATTTGCTTCGCTGGTGACTTCAACGCCAAAGTGGGGAATGATGATTCTTACTACCCTGAGGTCCTGGGAAGCGAAGGACTCGGTGAAATAAACGAGAACGGAATGCTACTAGTGGACTTTGCACTGACAAATGACCTAATAATTGGGGGTACTATGTTTGCACACAAAACAATCCACAAATATTCCTGGAACTCCCCAGACGGGAGCACGCACAACCAAATCGACCACCTTCTGATAAATAGAAAATAGAAGTCTAGTCTACAAGATGTGAGAGCCTTCAGAGGAGCTGACGTGGCATCCGATCACGCCCTAATGATAGCCAGGATATCATTGAAGTTAAAGGCTGCACTGAAGACCAGTCCCAAGGCAAACCCCACCTTCAACTCCGCAAAGCTTTCCACTCCGGCAATACAAAATGTGTTTGCCCTTACACTCTCTAACAAGTTTGAAGCCCTCGCCCTAGATGATGACACTGACGCCAGTCTGGAGTCGACCTGGAAAACCATCAAGGAGGTTTACAGCCAAACGGCTGCTGCTACGGTTAGGTATGCCAAGAGGCCCAAAGACCAATGGCTATCCGAGAGGACATGGAACCTGATTGGTGACCGACGCAACCTAAAACAGCAGCTTCTTAATGGTGGTGAATACAACGACACAGTCCTAAAGAACCAACTATACAGAGATCTGGATAAACTAGTCAAAAGAAGTGCAAGGGGGGACAAGCGCAACCTTCTGGAGGAAAAAGCTGCCTCGGCGGAGGAAGCGGCAAAAAGAGGTGACTCCAGAGCCGTATACAAGATCACTAACGAAATCGCGGGGAAAAGCCGAAACGTAAACGGACCAGTAAAGAATGCGTATGGCAAAACTGTCAAAGACCCATCGGAAATCGCCGAAGTATGGGCCTTGCATTTCGAAAAGGTTCTGAACAGACCCCGCCCTCTGGATTCGCCTGACATCCCCGTAACCCTCTGTTTGAACCTCCAAATCAGCACCGAAGAACCGTCTGATGTAGAAATCAGTCAAGCAGCCTGCAAGCTGAAAAATGGTAGAGCTGCAGGTACAGGCAGGATATCAGCTGAGATGATAAAAGCATCACTTAGCGTCTGTATGACTGTGTGGCTGACACTCTTTGCTAGCATTTGGAAGTCTGAGAAAGTACCTGATGATTGGACAAAAAGTACGCTCATCAAACTTTTTAAGAAAGGTGACGCGACAAAATGTGACAACTGGAGGGGCATTAGTCTCATTTCGACTCCGGGTAAACTCTTCGCACAGATTATTCTCCGGCGCATTCAGACAGCCCTCGATAGTCACTTGCGTGACGAACAGCATGGCTTCCAGCCGTCCCGTTCTTGCACTGAACTCATTTATGTGCTACGAATGATGATCGAGGAGTCCAATGAATGGAGAGAAAAAATGTACCTGATTTTCGTGGACTTCGAAAAAGCGTTCGACTCCATCGACCAAGACTCGCTTTGGAAAATCCTGCGGTACTATGGAATCCCCGAAAAAATAGTGTCCCTAATTCTTGCATTGTATGAAAACACAGAATGCTGTATTCGGACCCAAGATGGGAACACCAGATATTTCCGTATCAAGTCCGGCGTAAAACAGGGTTGTGTCCTTTCTCCGTTACTCTTTGTCTTCGTTATTGATTACGTACTTCTTGATTGTACAGGATTTGGCATCCAAATTGGAGAAGCCAAAAAGCTAGCCGACCTGGATTTTGCTGACGATATTGCCTTGATGGAGAGGAACAAGGCCAAACTCCAGGATCTTCTTAATACTATCCGTGAAAATGCTAGCCGACTTGGACTCAAGATCAACACGGAGAAGACAAAGAGTATGGCAACAACCGATTCCCCTCTGGACATGAAATGCGGAGATTCAACCATCGAGCAGGTCGTGGAGTTCAGGTACCTCGGCAATACTGTGGAGAACTCAGGATCAAGTAAGCAAGAAGTGCATCAGAGGATTGGGCAAGCAAGTGGAACTTTTAACCGACTAAATCCAGTATGGTGATCGAAAAAGTATTCCCTGAAGCTGAAATTGAGACTATTTAATAGCAACGTCCTTTCTGCACTTCTCTACAGCAGTGAGTGCTGGAAGTTGAATCAGCAACAAGAAAGACGGATCCTAGCCTTCGAAAATAACTGCCTTCGGAGGATCCTGAACATCGACTGGAGGGATCACGTCACAAACCGGATAGTCTGCTCTATCTCAGGCCAGTCGTGGGTCATAGACGTCATCCGGCAACGTAGATGGCGTTACCTTGGGCACGTGATCCGTATGAAGGAATACAGGATCCCTAGGCTGATCCGTATGAAGGAAGACAGGATCCCTAGGCTGATCCAAGAGTGGCAACCCCAGGGAACTCGCAGGAGAGGTAGACCCAAGAACACGCTGCGTCTTACCTACCAACGGGATTTGTCGAACATCCACACGACGATCCAGCCTCAGTCGGAAGATGTTTGGGCAGCGGCACACATGCGGGATGACTGGCGGCTCTTTGTGGATGCCCTGGGTGCCTCTGGCGGCCCAGGAGGATCTAAGGTCTAAGGTAAGGATACTTCTTAGCAGTTTTCAATTGGTTTTACGAAATGTATAACTAATGTATGAACCGAACGTGAGACCCGCTGTTTCCTGTGCTGGACGTGGTTCTCAGAAATAGATTCTAGGCAATCAGTATATTGCTTCTGTGACGCTAGTCAACTTGTGTTTAGCGTCGCTACATCGTAACAAGTTGATTGCGCAATTGTTTTCTCAATTCGAGTTGAATATAGGGTAAATGCTATCAGTGATTTGTTTCCTGGCGCATTTTTTGCCATCATTCCAATAATATTCTTACCACAGTGATATGAGATGCTTGCTGGACAGATATACTCTTTTAATGATCAATGAAACTCATTTTGATCTCTAAAATTTGTAATGACTACTACCCGATATGTATCCATTTTATGATGTAATGGTCCCGAGCATATTGGTTTTCCATTACCGGGGCTGTATGGCAAGTATGGCAATAGACACACTTCTTACAGAGAAGAAAAGGATGACAAATGTGAGTTTGGGTGAAATTCGCTCATCACTATTGAGAAACGAATATGTAATATCCTATTTATAGATGATATTTTTGTTCCATATGTTTTTCTGCACCTATATTCTTTAATTCTAAAACATGCTAATAAAAAAAGAAGATTTCTGAACTAGAATACTGACAATTAAAACATTATTATATTAACTAATTAATTATAAAAATATCTTAAATATCATGAATGTGAGTGTGAAGGTAAAATATTATTATTTGCTTAAAAATTTATGGTTTATATTGAAAAAATTAGCATTTTAGTTTTTTGTCTAAGTCAGCAGTCGATCTAGAGCAAAATATTAGGGGGGAAAGGGATAAATTTGTCAAATGTGCCAATAAGCAAAACATTGTGGGGAGGGACAATGTGACAAAGGCTTGAATAATTGACCAAATTTATTTTAAAAAGGGTGGAAACCAGAAAAGAGAAATAAGGCCGTCAGAGATCATCTTGGGTGGGGGAAGGCCCCAGTCTCCCCAGATCGGCCAGTTATCTAAGTTAGGTCGATATGACTCAATGATCTATTTCGTGTTTGCTTTTTGTGACGTCAATAGAAATGGAAGACTAGAAACTTGAACTTCTTTGTAAAAAGATTTTAGAGCAACAGGGTTGTTGTAGGTTTAAAATCTACGTTGCAAAGAAAAAAAATATTATCTAAATATAGCATTACGTAAGGGCAGAGGGCCTAGTTTGTTGACTAGAACATGAAAATAAAGGGAATTTCAAAGACATCAAAGAGATGTTACACATCTTTAACAATAGTGCTCTTAGCTTGAAAATTAGCTTTTTTAGAACATGTCTTTAATTTAACTGTTGAGAATTCTGTTCAATAAGAAATCCACAAATTAGGGAAATTTAAGTATTACATTTTCTTCTTTAAAAGGCTAATTTGTATAATTCCATAGAGCTTTTTTAATACACATGTAATTTGTAAAAGTTAATGAAGAAATTCGCACAACAGTAATTGAAAACTTCCGCCATAATATTCTCTTAACGATGGGCATCTTTTATGTCAAAATGTAATTTCAGGTCATATCTAGACAGTCCCTTCAAGTTGTCCCATATCAATAAGTTGTTGCTATGCGTGGCTGTATCAAGTTAAGAGGTTATAACATTAAAAAACTATCAACTTATTACCTGAACCAAAGTTTGTTCTCCCAACCACAAAATTTATATAATTACTAGCTGTTGGTGAGGCGCTTCGCGCCGTACCGACACCTAGTTGGTGGGGGGCGCTTCGTGCCCCCCCCCAAGCCCCCCTGCGTGCTTAAGTCGTTATGCGCCATTGTAGTTGTGTAATAGATTGTCAGGCTTACCGACTCTTGAACATGCAACATATAATTGTCCATGGGAAAAACAATCCGTATTCAGATCTATACCGCATTTTTCTAATGATTGCCCTTGAGCTTTGTTGATGGTGATTGCTAATCGAATATTCCCTGTGTCCCAGTCGTCATTTATATATCCCCCTGTGCTCCCCCGGCGTCCCCGTTGTAGTTGTTTCCCTGCGTCCTGGTCGTCATTTATATTCCCTGTGTCCCGGTCGTCATTTGTGTCCCGGTGTCCCAGTCTGTAATTTCTCTTTGAGTGTCCTGTTCGTCATTTATATTCCCCGTTTCCCAGTGTCCCGGTCGTCATTTGTGTCCCGGTGTCCAGGTCTGTAACGTCATATTATAATGACGTCATATGCAAAGCCTTATATACTTATAATGACGTCATATGCAAACCCTCTTTTTACAAAAAAAACGTACAATAAACAAACATGCATACAGATTATTTCTATATATATATATATACATATATATATATATATATATATATATATATATATATATATATATATATATATATATATATATATATATATATATATATATATATATATATATATATATATATATATATATATATATATATATATATATATATATATGCATATATATATATATAGATAACACTAGGCAAAGAAGATTATTTACATTGGCAAGTATAGTCCTGAAAGATCTAAACTTCCTCTGTTTGTTTCTGTAGCCCGGTGTTGGGATGCTCTCAACGATCTCATTGATAAATTTACTTCTATCCTATTAATAAAAAGGAATACTATCTTTATTTTACTTCTAAATTATCCTTAATTTAGCGTCTATCAAAAAAGGAAAGTTATTTTTATGATTTGCTGCTCCAGTTGAATGTGGGCCTCTCGGCTATCTTCTAATATTAATTTATATTGTATAATGTTCAAATTTTGATACTTATTTATGAATTCTAGGCTAGCTGCAACCTTCATTTCCCTTTTGTGCTATTTTATCGCTATCATTTTGTTTACATTTGTACCTTAGTGTTATTCGTTAAATCATATTTGTTTAGGCCGAATTTTTTTTGCTCGTTTTCCACTGGCCTAGTCAAGTATGATAATTAAACTGGAACTTGAGATAATTTATTTTATTGAATAGGTACGTCCATTTCCAATGCCTGCAAAGAAAGACAAAAAAATTTTAGGAACAAATTTTAACAAAAACTCATTTTGACTTCTATATATTTTCTTTGCCCAAGTTGGAAAAAGATCTCCTTGAAAGATTGATTCTCTGTATTTGTTTTTAAACTACAAATGAAAAAAATACTTAATTTCCAAATAAATAGTTTTTGTTATGACAGTAACGATTGAAAATGAAACTTAAAATAGTGAAAATTATTTCTTGTCAGTTTATGTAGCATATATCTTAAAACTTTTCCAATATGCTGGCTTGTGATGATTCCCTATACTTATGGAATTCTGAAATTCTAGCACTTCACTGAAAACTCAATGAATTTTGATTAAGAGTTGAAGCCATTTCGATTAAAACCCCCCCAAAATTTCTGCATTTTACATCACTATGTGCATGCTTTTTATACTGGTAAGAATTCTATTTTTGTTTTTTATCAACACAAACGAACAAAAATAGATTTAAAAACTTTTTCCACAAGACAACAAATTCAAAAAAAAGTAAATGGCTACATTAAGCCAAGAATGAGCAAAATAAAAGTCAAATAATCTTCACAGCGCAAAACTACGACAAATCATCATCAATAAAAAAATGAAACTCAAAACAGAAATTATAATAAATAGCCGAGTCAAATTCAAAAGGAGAAAAATTTCCATTAGTAGGGATCATTATTCCCATGCCTTCTCAAGACCAGAACAAAATTTGCACTTTATTGAAAACAAAATACGTTTGAAAAAGTTTTCACCTTTCTTATTTTCATAAATTAAAATGCATCAAAGCCTTAAGGAAGAAATATCCCTATATGTCAATTAAACTTACAATTTACGGTCATTTTTTTTCAGTAAAGCACGAATTGCGTTTATAGGTTATGAATATAGGTTATATAGGTTATGTATATAGGTTATAATATATAGGTTATATATAGGTTATGTATATAGGTTATATAGGTTATGTATATAGGTTATGAATGATTCGAACAGGTGATAAAGCAAAAATTACATAAATGGGATAAATATTGAGGGTGTCGTAGCAACAATTTCACTTTTTGAAATTTTATAATAAAGAAATTACATAAAGGATATGTCAGTTTCATCGCATATAGCTGAATTGGATATGTTGCAGTGGTAGCTATCAACCTAGTAGGACAAACATAGTTCATCTATATTCTATATATATATATATATATATATATATATATATATATATATATATATATATACTAGCTATTGGGGTGGCGCTTCGCGCCACCCCAACACCTAGTTGGTGGGGCGCTTCGCGCCCCCCCCCAAGCCCCCCCGCGCGCGTAAGTCGTTACGCGCCATATTAGTTATGCGCCATTGTAGTTGTGTCCCTGTGTCCCACCTGTGAATATAGATAGATTTATATATGTGTTTCAAACTACGCAAAAATTGCGAATAAACAACATTCTTGGCTTTCCCATTGTCTGTGCATATGCAAAGCCGTATGTACTAATAATGACGTCATATACAAACGCTCTTTTTACAAACAAACAAACATGCATCCACATAACTCGTTTTTATATAGATAGATACAATACAAATTAACTGCGTAAAACTTGCGAATATTCAACATTCTTCGCTGTCCAATTGTCGCTGCATATAAATACATTTTCAGGTTTACCGACCCTCGAACATGCAACGTACAATTGTCCATGGGAAAAACAATCAGGATTAAGATCTATACCACATTTTTCTAATGATTGACCTTGAGCTTTGTTAATGGTGATTGCAAATACTAATCGAATTGGGAATTGCAATCTTTTAAATTGAAAAAGCAGATCCGTTGGAATCATGGGAATGCGAGGAATAAGAACAGCCTCACCCTCATAAGGCCCTGTCAAGATTGTGGCCTCTATTATGTTTTCCATTGTTTTTTTTTACGGCAAGTCGCGTGCCATTGCAAAGCTTTGGTGGGTTGATATTTCTTAAAAGTATTATTGGTACGCCTATTTTTAGTTGTAGCACGTGTGGTGGAAACCCTGAAGGATCTATGGAATTTAAAAATTCAGATGGATAATTAACCGCTTCATTTGGTTCCAAAACTGTGTCGACTGACTTGTAAAGGACTGCCTGGTCTCGAATCTTGTTCAAAACAATATTGTTGATTTCGTGGACGTCTATATTTTTGGGTGCGAGAATCGCTCTTTCACTTAGCCATTTATTATTTTTATAATTTTTTAGAATATTCGGAAATACTTTTTCAATCAATTCATTTTTGGACGTCACTAAATTACAGAAATCAGCAGGTAGTTGTATACGTCCTGAAATTGAGTTTACTGTTTGACCAGAGTCATCGTTTTGCAATCGGACACGCATATTTGTAGTTAATTTTAATATTTTTACGTGTGCCTATAAATTAGAATTTTTTAGGCAAGCATTCATTTCGTCTGCAGGAGTTAAACTACGTAAAAATTGCGAATATACAACATTCTTGGCTTTCCCATTGTCTCTGCATATACAAAGCCGTATGTACTAATAATGACATCATATGCAAACGCTCTTTTTACAAACAAACAAACATGCATACATACAACTCGTTTTTATATAGATAGATAGATAGATAGATAGATAAAATACAAATTAACTGCGTAAAACTTGCGAATATACAACATTCTTCGCTGTCCAATTGTCGCTGCATATAAATAGATTGTCAGGTTTAACGACCCTCGAACATGCAACGTACAATTGTCAATGGGAAAAACAATCAGTATTAAGATCTATACCACATTTTTCTAATGATTGACCTTGAGCTTTGTTAATGGTGATTGCAAATGCTAATCGAATTGGGAATTGCAATCTTTTAAATTGAAAAGGCAGATCCGTTGGAATCTTGGGAATGCGAGGAATAAGAACAGCCTCACCCTCAAAAGGCCCTGTCAAGATTGTGGCCTCTATTAGGTTTTTCATTGTTTTTTTTTTACGGCAGGTCGAGTGCCATAGCAAAGCTTTGGTGGGTTTATATTTCTTAAAAGTATTATTGGTAGGCCTATTTTTAGTTGTAGCACGTGTGGTGGAAACCCTGAGAATAATATCTCGAGGTAAAAACTGATCACCGACCATAACGATGGCCACTTCGTCGATAGTTGGAGCATTGTATCTACACACATGTTGGCCAGGAGGCGTTTTGTCAGCGGAAATAACAATTTTATGCGTATAAGTAGGCATCAAATCGATGGCTGTTTTGAACAGACGCACTAAATTATTATTTTCGTGGAAAAGATGTTGTAATTGGGAAACGATTGTCCTTTCAATGTTGGGAGAAATTTCGCAACGTGCATTCAATTCAGAATTTCTATCACTGATGAAGTACAATTGTAAAAATTTATGATTCTCGCCTGAGAATGGTAGAAGAGACCCTGCTCTATGATAAATTTGCCCTTTTACTTTGAAAGTAGACATAAATTGATCTGGATTTTCAATTTGGGCTCCAAACGACGTCATTTGGAAACATGAGTTGTATTTTCTGATTCATTTATATTCCTTATGTCCCGGTGTCCCGGTCGTCATTTATATCCCCCTGTTTTATATCCCGCTTATTTTTCAGTTTTTTCCTTTTTTTAGTTTTTTTTTACTTTTTTAGTTCTTTTAGTTTTTATGTTTTTTAGTTTTTTTTAGTTTTTTAGATGAATTTTTTTTTTTAGTTTTTTACCTTTTTTTCTTTTTAGTTTTTATTGGTTTTTACCTTTTTTTAGCTTTTTATCTTTTTTATTTTTTTTTATTTTTATTTTTAATTTTATTAGTATTCTTTTTCTCTTCTATTTTTCATTTTTCCTTTTTTTTAGTTTTTTTTAGTTTTTAGTTTTTTAACTTTTTTCCTTTTTTTAGTTTCTTTAGTTTTTTTAGTTTTTCGGCTTTTTTATTTTTTTATTAGTTTTTAGTTTTTTTTTGTAGTTTTTGCCTTTTTTTAGTTTTTTCAGTTTTTTTTTTAGTTTTTAGGTTTTTACCTTTTTTAGCCTAACCAGGATTTGAACCTGGGACCTTCATTCTCCGTTCTGACACCCTCTCTCACCGAGTGACTACTCCAGCATGTTCATTTTGGTGTTTTAAATGGTATATTATTAACCAAATTAATGTGTTTTACAATTTACTAAGCATCGTCATAACAAAAATGACGGCAACTAATTTCATGACGTCAGCCGAAACATGACGTCACCTGATCCACAGACAGACAGACAACTTATTTTTATATATATAGAAGATATATATATATATATATATATATATATATATATATATATATATATATATATATATATATATATATATATATATATATATATATATATATATATATATATATACATATTTATATATATATATATATATATATATATATATATACCCCAACACCTAGTTGGTGGGGGCGCTTCGCCCCCCCAAGCACCCCCGCGCGCGTAAGTCGTTACGCGCCATATTAGTTACGCGCCATTGTAGTTGTGTCCCTATGTCCCACCTGTTAGCTTTTTAGCTTTTTTAGTTTTTTATTAGTTTTTAGTTTTTTTTTCTTTTTAGTTTTTTTGTAGTTTTTACCTTTTTTTAGTTTTTAATTTTTTTTTACTTATGTCCTGGTCGTCATTTATACTCCCTGTGTCCCGGTCGTCATTTGTGTCCCGGTGCTTTGTTGATGGTGATTGCTAATCGAACATTCCTTGTGTCCCGGTCGTCATTTATATTCCCTATGCCTATGTGCCGGTGTCCCGGTCGTCATTTGTGTCCCGATGTCCCGGTCTGTAATTTCGTCAGTCGAAAACATGACGTCAGTCGACACAGAAACATGACGTCACCTGACAGATCCACAGACAGACAAATTATTTTTATATATATAGATATATATATAAATATATATATATTTTCTTTTTAGTTTTTTTGTAGTTTTTACCTTTTTTAGTTTTTTTCTTCTTTTGTATTAATGCTAAAGCCAAGGTTCAAACCTGGAGCCTCTCGGACCTAGAACCTGAAACATAACGCTTTACCAGCTCAGCTACTTCGGCTTGAATACATTCGTTTTGAGCAGCTTCCTCGGGTGTTGCCATTGTAGGTTCTTCAGTCATTTTACAATTAGAAATTTCTCTTTCAACGGTCTTCTTACAATTAAAAATTTGTCTTTGAACGATATTCTTAAATACCTGTGTCCTGGTCGTCATTTTTATTCCCTGTGTCCCGGTCGTCATTTGTGTCCCGGTGTCCCAGTCTGTAATTTCTCTTTGAGTGTCCCGGTCGTTATTTATATTCCCTCTGTCCCGGTCGTCATTTGTGTCCCGGTCTGTAATTTCTCTTTGAGTGTTTATTCTTTTTAGTATTTTTTAGTTTTTTACATTTTTTTTTTTCAGTTTTTTTTTCTTCTTTATTTTTCACCTTCACTATGAAATACATATCGCCGAACCTTTGTTTTTTTAACAAAAATCTGGTAGGCATTGATGACCTTATCCAAGTCAAGATCCCAAACCCAATCATCATCGCTATCATTTTCAGTTTTGATATGTTTTGACTCTCGCTGTCCAGGGGGATCTTCATCTAACTGCGCGGTTTTGCGTTCTTTAGCCTCAAGCCTGTTTCCTTGCTGTTCTTTTGATTCCTCGGCACGCTTTCTTTTCTGACTTTCTCTATCAGCAGCAAGTTTTTTGGCATAGACTCTTTGAGCATCTTCATCGGCTTTTGCCATGGTAAGTTCATCAGTCATTGTAAACTTAAACATTAATAGATTTCTACGTGAACATATGTCTTAAATATCTTGAATGACGTCACCGTCAAAGCAAAAATGACGACAACTAATTTCATGACGTCAGCCGACACAGAAACATGACGTCACCTGATCCACAGACAGACAGACAACTTATTTTTATATATATCTATATATGTAAAAATAAGTTGTCTGTCTGTTACGGCTTGCTTGAATAATCAAATATTTTTGAAAAGACAACAGTACTAAAAGAGATTGAATTTCTTAAAGAATAAAAAACTGGTAGCTTCAAAAATCTATCTATCTATCTATCTATCTATATATATAAAAATAAGTTGTCTGTCTGTTACGGCTTGCTTGAATAATCAAATATCGTTGAAAAGACAACAGTACTAAAAGAGATTGAATTTCTTAAAGAATAAAAAACTGGTAGCTTCAAAAATATATCTATCTATCTTCTATCTATATAAAAATAAGTTGTCTGTCCGTTACGGCTTGCTTGAATAATCAAATATCTTTGAAAAGACAACAGTATTAAAAGAGATTGAATTTCTTAAAGAATAAAAAACTGGTAGCTTCAAAAATCTATCTATCTTCTATATATATAAAAATAAGTTGTCTGTCCGTTACGGCTTGCTTGAATAATCAAATATCTTTGAAAAGACAACAGTATTAAAAGAGATTGAATTTCTTAAAGAGTAAAAAACTGGTAGCTTCAAAAATCTATCTATCTATCTATATAAAAATAAATTGTCTTTCCGTTACGGCTTGCTTGAATAATCAAATATCTTTGAAAAGACAACAGTATTAAAAGAGATTGAATTTCTTAAATAATAAAAAACTGGTAACTTCAAAAATCTATCTATCTATCTATATAAAAATAAGTTGTCTGTCCGTTACGGCTTGCTTGAATAATCAATTATCTTTGAAAAGACAACAGTATTAAAAGAGATTGAATTTCTTAAAGAATAAAAAACTGGTAGCTTCAAAAATCTATCTATCTATCTATCTATATAAAAATAAGTTGTCTGTCCGTTACGGCTTGCTTGAAAAAATCAAGTATCTTTGAAAAGACAACAGTATTAAAAGAGATTGAATTTCTTAAAGAATAAAAAACTGGTAGCTTCAAAAATCTATCTATCTTCTATATATATAAAAATAAGTTGTCTGTCTGTTACGGCTTGCTTGAATAATCAAATATCGTTGAAAAGACACAGTATTAAAAGAGATTGAATTTCTTAAAGAGTAAAAAACTGGTAGCTTCAAAAATCTATCTATCTATATAAAAATAAGTTGTCTGTCCGTTACGGCTAGCTTGAATAATCAAATATCTTTGAAAAGACAACAGTATTAAAAGATTGAATTTCTTAAAGAATAAAAAACTGGTAGCTTCAAAAATCTATCTACATATATATATATATATATATATATATATATATATATATATATATATATATATATATATATATATTCAAAAATCTATCTACATATATATATATATATATATATATATATATATATATATATATATATATATATATATATATATATATATATATATATATATTATATATATATTATATTATATATATATATATATATATATATATATATATATATATATATATATATATATTATATATATATATATATATATATAAAACTTATTTATATATATATATATATATATATATATATATATATATATATATATATCTATATATATAAAAATAAGTTGTCTGTCTGTGTGTCTGTCTGTGGATCAGGTGACGTCATGTTTCTGTGTTGACTGACGTCATGAAATTAGTTGTCGTCATTTTTGCTTTGACGGTGACGTCATTCAAGATATTTAAGACATATGTTCACGTAGAAATCTATTAATGTTTAGTTTACAATGACTGATGAACTTACAATGGCAAAAGCCGATGAAGATGCTCAAAGAGTCTATGCCAAAAAACTTGCTGCTGATAGAGAAAGTCAGAAAAGAAAGCGTGCCGAGGAATCCAAAGAACAGCAAGGAAACAGGCTTGAGGCTAAAGAACGCAAAACCGCGCAGTTAGATGAAGATCCACCTGGACAGCGAGTGTCAAAACATATCAAAACTGAAAATGATAGCGATGATGATTGGGTTTGGGATTTTGACCTGGATAAGGTCATCAATGCCTACCAGATTCTAGTTAAAAAAACAAAAGTTCGGCGATATGTATTTCATAGTGAAGCCAGTCAGTCGACGGCCAACCTACCATCTTCAAAGATACCACGATAGGAAGACTCTACACCGTTCACCCCAATCAACTTGAATGCTTCTTTCTACGCCTGCTTTTGGTGAATGTACCCGGTCCGACATCCTTTGAGTATTTGAGAGCTGTAAACGGTACTATACATGACACTTACCGTAGTGCATGCCAAGCTCTGAATTTATTGAAGAAGTCGTGCATTGTTTCGCATCATTTTAACAACTTGCTCTCCATCAGCTCCTACAGAGTTATGGGAAAAATATAAGTCAAAAATGTCCGAAGATATACTCCATCGAAAACAGTTAGAGACGTCAGATATGACTTTTGATTTTACATCAGAAATTTATAACTACACTTTAGTTATTATAGAAGATTTGTGCATACGTATGGCAAACAAACCTCTTCAGGATTTGGGAATGCCTTCACCTAACCGTATCGCTGCTGTTTCGACATGTGTAGAATTGGATCGTGAACAAAGTTACAGTACGAGTGATCTATTGTCGTATGTACAAAATAACATTTCCAAGTTAACGTCGGAACAAAAAGACATTTATGATACGATAATGCATTGTGTCGATAACAACGTTGGAGAAATTTTCTTTTTGGATGCGCCAGGAGGTACTGGTAAAACGTTTGTGATAAAACTGATTCTGGCATCAATTTGATCAAAAAATGATATAGCGTTGGCAATTGCGTCGTCCGGAATAGCCGCAACATTGCTGCCTGGTGGAAGAACTGCTCATTCCGCTTTGAAATTGCCTCTCAATTTGCATTCTACAGAAACTCCCACGTGCAATATTTCCAAATCATCTGGGATGGGTAAAGTATTGCAGCAATGCAAACTTATTATTTGGGATGAGTGCACAATGGCACACAAAAAATTGCTCGAGGCTCTGGATCAATGCTTGAAAGATTTGAGAGGGAAGTCGAAACCCTTTGGCAGCACATTACTATTGCTTGCGGGAGATTTCAGGCAAACATTACCTATAATACCTAGATCAACTCCTGCAGACGAAATGAATACTTGCCTGAAAAAATTCTAATTTATGGGCACACGTAAAAATATTAAAATTAACTACAAATATGCGTGTCCGATTGCAAAACGATGACTCTGGTCAAACATTTTCAGATCAATTGCTGGCAATTGGAAACGGAAAGCTCCCAGTAGACTCAATTTCAGGACGTATACAACTACCTGCTGATTTCTGTAATTTAATGACGTCCAAAAATGAATTGATTGAAAAAGTATTTCCGAATATTCTAAAAAATTATAAAAATAATAAATGGCTAAGTGAAAGAGCGATTCTCGCACCCAAAAATATAGACATCCACGAAATCAGCAATATTGTTTTGACCAAGATTCTAGACCAGGCAGTCCTTTACAAGTCAGTCGACACAGTTTTGGAACCAAATGAAGCGGTTAATTATCCATCTGAATTTTTAAATTCCATAGATCTTTCATGGTTTCCACCACACGTGCTACAACTAAAAATAGGCGTACCAATAATACTTTTAAGAAATATCAACCCACCAAAGCTTTGCAATGGCACGCGACTTGCCGTAAAAAAAAACAATGGAAAACCTAATGGAGGCCACAATCTTGACAGGGCCTTTTGAGGGTGAGGCTGTTCTTATTCCTCGCATTCCGATGATTCCAACGGATCTGCCTTTTCAATTTAAAAGATTGCAATTCCCAATTCGATTAGCATTTGCAATCACCATTAACAAAGCTCAAGGTCAATCATTAGAAAAATGTGGTATAGATCTAAATACTGATTGTTTTTCCCATGGACAATTGTACGTTGCATGTTCGAGGGTCGGTAAACCTGACAATCTATTTATATGCAGCGACAATTGGACAGCGAAGAATGTTGTATATTCGCAAGTTTTACGCAGTTAATTTGTATTGTATCTATCTATCTAGATAAAAACGAGTTGTGTGTATGCATGTTTGTTTGTTTGTAAAAAGAGCGTTTGCATATGACGTCATTATTAGTACATACGGCTTTGTATATGCACAGACAATGGGAAAGTCAAGAATGTTGTATATTCGCAATTTTTACGTAGTTTAACTCCTGCAGACGAAATGAATGCTTGCCTGAAAAATTCTAATTTATGGGCACACGTAAAAATATTAAAATTAACTACAAATATGCGTGTCCGATTGCAAAACGATGACTCTGGTCAAACATTTTCAGATCAATTGCCATATATACATATATATATATATATATATATATATATATATATATATATATATATATATATATATATATATATATATATATATATATATATATATATAAGTTGTCTGTGGGTTATGTCTGTTACACTTTGTCTGTTACGCCGGATTATATCTTCAATATATAAAAAATAAGTTGTATGTATTTTTGTGTTGAGGGTTTAAATATGACGTCTGAAAAATAAAGAAGAAAAAGCAAACTGAAAAAGGAAAAAAAGGTAAAAAACTAAAAAAAAAATAACAAGAAAAAAAACAAAAAAAAAGAAAAAAAAGAAAAAAAAAGAAAAAACCTAAAAAAATAAAAAAATGTAAAAAACTAAAACGAAAAAAAAGCTAAAAAAACTAAAAAAGCTGAAAAAGCTAAAAAAATAAAAAACTAAAAACTTAAAAATAAAAAAGGAAGAATATATATATATATAGCTGTTGGGGTGGCGCTTCGCACCACCCCAACACCTAGTTGGTGGGGGCGCTTTGCGCCCCCCCAAGCCCCGCCGCGCGCGTAAGTCGTTACGCGCCATATTAGTTACGCGCCATTGTAGTTGCGTCCCTATGTCCCACCTGTGAATATAGATAGATATATATATATATATATATATATATATATATATATATATATATATATATATATATATATATATATATATATATATATATATATATATATATATATATATATATATGTTTTTAACTACGTAAAACTTGCGAATATACAACATTCTTTGCTGTCCCATTGTCTGTGCATATAAATAGATTGTCAGGTTTACCGACTCTTGAACATGCAACATATAATGGTCCATGGGAAAACAATCCGTATTCAGATCTATACCTCATGATTCTAATGATTGCCCTTGAGCTTTGTTGATGGTGATTGCTAATCGACCATTCCCTGAGTCGCCATCGTCATTTATATATCCCCCTGTGCACCCCGGCGTCCCCTTTGTAGTTATGTCCCTGTGTCCCGGTCGTCATTTATATTCCCTGTGTCCCGGTCGTCATTTGTGTTCCGGTGTTCCAGTCTGTGATTTCTCTTTGAGTGTCCCGGGCGTCATTTATATTCCTTGTGTCCCGGTGTCCCGGTCGTCATTTATATCCCCCTGTGCCCCCCGGCGTCCCCATTGTAGTTGTGTCCCTGTGTCCCGGTCGTCATTTATATTCCCTGTGTCCCGGTCGTCATTTGTATCCCGGTGTCCCGGTCTGTATATACATTCGTTTTTTAGTTTTGTTTTTCTCCTTTATTTTTTTCCTTTTTTCTTTTTTTTCTTTTTTAGTTTATTTAGATTTTTAGATTTTTAGTTTTTTTATTAGTTTTTAGTTTTTTTGTAGTTTTTACCACTTTTTTAGTTTTTTTAGTTTTTTTTTTTACTTATGTCCTGGTCGTCATTTATACTCCCTGTGTCCCGGTCGTCATTTGTGTCTCGGTGCTTTGTTGATTGCTAATTTATATTATATCTATATTTATATTTTTTATATTTATTAATATTTTTTTAGTTTTCTTTTTCTCTTATTTTTCAGTTTTTTCCTTTTTTTTAGTTTTTTCTTTTTTAGTTTTTAGTTTTTTTTTGTTTTTTACCTTTTTTTAGTTTTTTTTTTAGTTTTTTAGCTTTTTTAGTTTTTTTATTAGTTTTTAGTTTTTTTTAGTTTTTGCCTTTTTTTAGTTTTTTCAGTTTTTTTTAGTTTTTAGTTTTTTACCTTTTTTTAGTTTTTTTTAGTTTTTTAGCTTTTTTGGTTTTTTTTTCTTTTTAGTTTTTTTTGTAGTTTTTACCTTTTTTAGTTTTTTTTTCTTCTTTTGTATTAGTGTGAAATAATTCAGACGTCATATGCGGACAAACATGACGTCACCTGATCCACAGATCCACAGATCCACACACAGACAACTTATTTTTATATATATTAAATTCATATTTTTTTAGTTTTCTTTTTCTCTTTTATTTTTCAGTTTTTTCCTTTTTTTTTAGTTTTTTTCTTTTTTAGTTTTTAGTTTTTTTTAGTTTTTTACCTTTTTTTAGTTTTTTTTAGTTTATTTAGTTTTTTAGTTTTTTTAGTTTTTTTATTAGTTTTTATTTTTTTGTAGTTTTTGCCTTTTTTTATTTTTTTCAGTTTTTTTAGTTATTAGATTTTTACCTTTTTTTAGTTTTTTTTAGTTTTTTAGCTTTTTTAGTTTTTTTTTCTTTTTAGTTTTTTTTGTAGTTTTTACCTTTTTTAGTTTTTTTCTTCTTTTGTATTAGTGTGAAATAATTCAGACGTCATATGCGGACAAACATGACGTCACCTGATCCACAGATCCACAGATCCACACACAGACAACTTATTTATATATATATATATATATATATATATATTTAACTACGTAAAACTTGCGAATATACAACATTCTTTGCTGTCCTATTGTCTGTCCATATAAATAGATTGTCAGGTTTACCAACTCTTGAACTTGCAACATAATAATTGTCCATTTGAAAACAATCCGTATTCATATCTATACCGCATTTTTCTAACGATTGCCCTTGAGCTTTGTTGATGGTGATTGCTAATCGAATATTCCCTGTGTCCCCGTCGTCATTTATATATCCCCCTGTGCCCCCGGCGTCCCCGTTGTAGTTGTGTCCCTGTTTCCAGGTCGTCATTTATATTCCCTGTGTCCCGGTCGTCATTTGTGTCCCGGTATCCCAGTCTGTAATTTCTCTTTGAGTGTCCCGGTCGTCATTTATATAGATATGCAAGCTGTTAGGGTGGCGCTTTGCGCCACCCCAACAGCTAGTTGGTGGGGGCACTTTGCACCCCCCCAAGCCCCCCCAGGCGCGTAAGTCGTTACGCGCCATATTAGTTACGCGCCATTGTAGTTGTGTCCCTATGTCCCACCTGTGAATATAGATATATATATATATATATATATATATATATATATATATATATATATATATATATATATATATATATATATATATATATATATATATATGTTTTAAACTACGTAAAACTTGCGAATATACAACATTCTTTGCTGTACCATTGTCTGTGCATATAAATAGATTGTTAGGTTTCCGTATTCAGATCTATACCTCATGATTCTAATGATTGCCCTTGAGCTTTGTTGATGGTGATTGCTAATCGACCATTCCCTGTGTCGCTGTCGTCATTTATATATCCCCCTGTGCCCCCGGCGTCCCCTTTGTAGTTGTGTCCCTGTGTCCCGGTCGTCATTTATATTCCCTGTGTCCCGGTCGTCATTTGTGTCCCAGTGTCCCAGTCTGTGATTTCTCTTTGAGTGTCCCGGGCGTCATTTATATTCCTTGTGTCCCGGTGTCCCGGTCGTCATTTATATCCCCCTGTGCCCCCCGGCGTCCCCGTTGTAGTTGTGTCCCAGTGTCCCGGTCGTCATTTATATTCCCTGTGTCTCGGTCGTCATTTGTATCCCGGTGTTTCGGTCTGTATATACATTCGTTTTTTTAGTTTTTCTCCTTTATTTTTTCATTTTTTTCCTTTTTTATTTTTTTTCTTATTTAGTTTTTTTTATTTTTTAGCTTTTTTAGTTTTTTTATTAGTTTTTACCTTTTTTTT